>NC_056726.1:422335099-422487599 GCF_019279795.1 Protopterus annectens | reverse complement strand
ACAACCCTTGTGTGAGATGTCTGTTCTTATAACTCATTCTTTAATGGACAGAATTGTTCACTGTAATGCCTGATTGTGTTTCTTCTTCATGACAGACTTCAAGAAAAATTCTTCACAAAGCATTTGACAAAATTATTGATTGAAAGATTTATTTCGAAAACAGAGACTATTTTAGATGTATAGAAATATGCGAAAACCTTCTGTCACTGTAGAAGAAGCAACTACAGCTGCTGGTAAGAAAGTCTTATACTTGCAGTTCTGATAAATGTGTCATTAATATCGATTTATATTTATTTAATTTATTTATTTTACATTTGTTTACTGGGGAGGTCTGACTGGACAGAGCTGTCCATTTTCAGCAGAGGCCTGGGGAGAAAAGCTCCAGAAACAATTATTAACATACCATACATGAGATATTTACATGAGCATTGTAATTTAAACATATAATTATAAAATATAGCAGATATATGATTGCAAAAGAAATTTACATAAGCATAGTGGTTTAGACATACAATTAAAAGTATAGCAGGTAATAACGTGATTGTTGTTCATACAGTATGTTTAGTAGAGATAAGCTTGAAGATATAATAAAGATAAGAGAAGAAAGAAAAAAACTAAAAATACTAGTCAGTTTGTCACAGGAGAACGTAAACAAGTTCATATGAGCTTCATTAACATTTTAGTGGAAAGCTTTTTAACTTAGTCTAAAATAACTGAATAAAAACAGTCCTGGTATTCAAGGCTGATAGAATATCATTCTAATTTATCTCTTTAATCTCACTTACTCACTCTTACTTTTTGATGACGCTCTTTCCATTTTGAAAACCATTCCATAATTCTAAAACTTAACTATTAGTTCTGCTATTGTGCCCTTTGAGATTTCTGTCTGTGATGTTCTTTTTAAATTAAAGTTAAAATTACATTCTCTACATAAATCCATTTGCCCTAAGGGAAATGATTTCTGTATTTACATGAGCATTCTTTTCTTCCAATCAGTGGTGAGACTGTAACCTATGATTTCTGATATGTACATATTTACACCAGTAGGGCATTACTTTTATGTCCTTACTGGGTGTATTTACTTGTGAGGGTGTGTCAGTGGATCAACAACAGCTTAAGCAACTGCCAATCCACCAATTAGACATGTCCAAAACACATTTTGCTGACAGTGGAGTTTTCTTTTTTCTTCACTGTTAAGTGGCCATGGAGTAGATATATGAGTTCATGTTTTTATGTATAAATAAAAGGATTGGATTTTAAATGTATGAGCAGTGATTTTAAAAATGTATTTAAGGGAATTTTCCTCTAAGTACAATTCTGGTGCTTGTATTTCCAGCTTTGAGTGAGCCATTTGTTCCAAGTTTGGTTTTGGTCTTTCGGGTTGTGATTATACATTTATACCTAGCTTTTCCAACATAAAAAATTACAATAAGTTATTTTCCAGGTCACAGCATGGGTTCAATCCAGACCTCCTGCTAGTAATATATATTTACATTGGTGAAAAGTCTTTATAATGTTCCATGACTTAGCCAGGTCACTTAATACCACCACTAACTACATGCTTTTGATATGCCTCGGTAAAAACACCATGTTCCATAGTGTATTTAGTTATTGCTAAGTGACCCGAATGGAAGGTCATGGTTTGTTATATGGCAACATGCCTCCCCAACAATACTTTGTATATTTATTCCACAGAGCTCTTTGCTTTCCATTTAGTATCCTAAGCCTTTATAAATGACACATGAAAAGACTGTAACATATTCTGGTTAATGCAATCCACTGATGACTCAATCCTATTATGCCTTGCTTCTTCTGCTGCAAACAAAACAAAGCTGCAAAGCAGTTGTAATGCCATTGTTGCATGTCTAAGATATTTTGGTCTGTACCAAAATGGATTAAAAATATCATTGAATGGTGCTGGTGCATAACCAGGCAACACCTGATACAGACTACTTTTTGCGTTACATCATTTAACTCTCACATTATCATTGTGGAGGCAATGAAAATTCTAGGGCTGTTGATTGATAAAGACCTCAAACTTTATTTAGTCATTAAAGATGCATTTGGTAGGACTAATCTGAATCTAGATAAGCCAATTAGAGCAAAAGCTCTCATGGCTGAGCATACTTGCATAACATCTGCAAGATAGTCTTGCAAGCTTTCAGTGTACTTCCCCCCTTTCTATATACAAATCTGCATGACTTAACAGATAAGAATCTCAAATAAATGTTAATACTACATGTTTTCCAGCTGGAATGTTCTTACGTTCTTAATAACATAAGGCTCTGAATGCAGTGTATTAGTGTGAGCACTAACACCATTCAAATCAGCTTTAACTCTGAATAGGTCATAAAATAATTATGTCCTTTAGCATGTGGCACTCAGAAAACTTCAGAAATGGTATAACCCCTGCTGCAGTCTTCACTCCTCCAATGTATCCTTGGTGTACTTGCCCAGTTCTCACAACAAGCATAGTAATTAATCTACTTTGATCTGTGTTGCAAAGCTGTAAAATGAACTCATTTTATTAATTAGACAGCATTCTTCAAAGTTATCTTTCCAGCAGGCATTCAAACCCCATTTATCTGAAACTGGTCTTGTCACTGTGGTATGGCATGATATACTTGGTGTCATTTGTTCTTTCCTTAAACTCACAGCCTTACCTCACTTCTCTTTTTAATGCCCACCTTCCTCCCTTCTGTTTGATGCACTTCTCTTCTTTTGCATTCCACCTTTATCTTGACCTGTAACTCACTTAACCTTTGACATCATGCTATCCCCATGTTCTCCCTCTTCCCTTCTAGTTATCCCTTACCAGCTCCACTTAATGTTCTTTCTCTTTACTTCTCCTACTATACCCTTTCCTCCTATAACTTTTTGTGCCTTCATTGTCTCTTTTTCCCATTTTGATATACAAATATGTTATCTCTTCTGACCCTTCTGTTGTAAAGATTGCAAATAGGTTTCAAAGGTACATCTTAAATTTTTTTCACCAAGTATATATTTGTACATAATAATGTATACCCATACTTTTATTTGCCTGTACTGTAGTATTCATGGTATAATATGTACACATGTAGTTTGAGAGCATAGACACTATTGTTGTTATATGATATGATTTATTTTTATCATACTAAATAACATGAATTCTGTTGTGTGTGTGTGTGTGTGTGTGTGTGTGTGTGTGTGTGTGTGTGTGTGTGTGTGTGTGTGTGTGTGTCTGTGACTTCAGCAAGGCTAGCCAGCCAACAGTATGAAGCTGTTGAAAGATACCCCAATCCCATGTGCAAACATGGGAAAAAGGGGTTGTGGATGAATGGATATTTGTGTGTGTGTGGGTTTGTGCGTGCTTGTGTGTACTCTACTGTATGGTTTCTGCCAAGGTGGAACTTTCCCACTGACATAGACAGATAGATTAGATAGTCCAAGTCCAGTTTTATTAATCGGTTAAAAACTAAACCTGAGTACAGTAATGATAATAATAAATAAGCAATGGCAAGAAAACAAACTATAAAAAGGATAACATAGATAGGATAGATAGCTAGATAGATGCATACATATATAGACAATAGATTTGTATGGTAGTTACGTAAATCCATACTCCTCTAAAATCTTCTTTTCCTTGCTAAGAACAAAGAACTACGAGATCACACCATACTCGTCCTAAAGAACGAAGTACTACCACATCTAGCCATATACCTTCTAAAGAACGAACTATGAAAACATCTCGCCATCCTCTTCCTAAAGAGCAAAGTACTGCCACATCTCGCTGTATTCCTCCTAAAGAAAGAAGTACTAACACATTTCGCCATGCTCCTCCTAAAGAGCAACGTGCTACATCATCTCACCATCCTCTTCCTAAAAAGCAAAGTACTGCCACATCTCGCTGTATTCCTCCTAAAGAAAGAAGTACTACCACATCTTGCCACACTCCTCCTAAAGAGCAAAGTATTACCACATCCCATGCTTTTCCTTCTACAGAACAATGTGCTATAGCCACCAGTAAGAGAAGTCCAAAAGATGATATCAGCATTGGGGATCGGGTACTGCTGGTAAGTGCGGTTTATCTAAATTACATTTAAAGCTGTGTATTTTATACAGGCCTCTAAGTGTAATGAAATAATTTACTTGTGCGTCTGACAAAGTTCCATAATAGATTCTGAATCAACAAGAGACAGATTAAATGTAACAGCTACTGCTTTAGTGAATCCTGCTGCTGTTAAGCATTGAGTTATTACAAATCCCTCTCCTTCTGACAAGGATGGGAAAGCTTTTCAAAGATTTGGGGAATAACAAATGTATTCTTCTACAACACTTGTTTTTAAAATTCCCAGCTGTCAGGCTCAGTTGTTAAAGTTTATGCTTGGTCTTTTGAGGATATGAGGAATATTATTTCATCTATTTCCTCTTCTGATGAGAAAAGTTTCTTGTTTAACTTGATTGCTTCTATATCTCAAGTGTCACTGTTTCAAACATGTTTATAATTCTGCTGATGCCACTTTCTGATGATTTGCTCCCCAAACATTATTAACAAAATAGTCTTTAGGGAACTTTTCAAAGCTGCCAAATCACTGCATTTCCAAAACCCATGTTAACAAGTACCTCTGTCTTTCCCATCAGACCTCCAGCATTTGATATCTACCTGAGAGGTCTGATCAGTGTACAAAATGTCTATACAGATGCTTCCAAGCAAAAATCCTAAACATCCTGGAATTGGGAGACATACAGATGTTATTGCTGTATCCATAAAATAACAGCTGACTCTACTGAATGCTTTCTCTGAATCAAGACCCACCAATAATAGTGGTGTCCTCTTGCATTCTGGTCTTGTTTAGGTCATTATTGACGTTCATCATACGAGCTCTTGCCTCCCCCATTGTGCCTTTTTTAGGCTATGTCCCAAAGACAAGTCTTCCAACATGAAAGATCTCTCAAAAAGCAAATTGAAGGTCATGCTGCTCAATGCTAGAAGCCTTAATCAGAAAATACACTCAGTGGAGGCTCTACTCACACTGGAAGATACCGATGTCTGTGCCGTCACAGAAACTTGGTTCAGGGCTGCAGAGAGCACCTCTGCCTTACCAGGCTATACATCATTCCACACTTTCTGACCCTGAAAATGAGGTCAGAAAGACTAAGGGTGGTGGAGTCTCCATCTTCATTAAAGACAAGCACACCTCCAGACTGGTTTGCCTGCATGATGTACTGGAATTACTCCAGGTGCAACTGACAGTTGGCAAGACACACATTCAAGTTATAGCAAGCTATAGACTCCCCTCCATTTCTCAGAACACCCACTCCTCCTACCTGGACCTACTTGACTTCATCAAGGTACTCCCTAAAACCCGGATCCTTTTTGACTTCAACTACCCCATCATAGACTGGGTGAACTATTCCTGTACTAATGCACTCACCCAATGATTCCTTGACTTCAACAACTCTAATGCACTAGACCAGCTTTTCTCATCCCCCACAAGAGGAGATAACATATTGGACTTGGTTCTCACCAACATGGGTGACCGCTGCACCACTCCTTTAGTATGTTCTTCCCTGGTGAGGTCAGATCATCAGTCTGTCTTATTCAGAGTTTCTTTCCAACCCAACCACTCTCCAGCTGTAACCAGGCTAAAAAACTTCTCAAAAGCTGACTACACCCTCCTAAGGGAGGGTATATTTAGCTTCACATCACTGCTCCCCTCAGAGGATGCAGACAACTATGCTGAATGGTATACATTCATTTCCTCATACGGAGGTTGTACGAGTCGCAAAAGTGCGAAAGTACAACCTCCAGATTTCCTGAATGCCGAAAAAAGGTGCGAATTTCAAATGAGTGAATGTACATTGGCATTCGCTCATTTGAAGTCGGCATTTTGGGTGCAGATCGCACTATAGCGGGGATCGGGACATGACTCCTTTCCCTCACTGTAGTGCGATCTCAGAGTTTATTAAAGTAGGAGTGGTGTGGGGGATGCAGGGAGGCTTGCCTCCCTGCATAACGCTGTATGTAAATATTTAGATTTCAAAAATGGTTGAATCTCATTTTCGAGATTACCATTTTCGAAATCTCAGTATGTTCGGAGTTTTGTGATTTGACATTTAAAGTCACACAACTGTATGACTGCTGAAATGTATTTAGAGGAAATGAATGTATACCATGCTGAACAGTATGCCAGTGCAGTATACAAGTACCTGTACAACTGCATGGGCTCAACTATACCCAACAGAAATAAAACCTGCTCCTCAAAGAAACAAACCTGTCTGGTGGACATCCTCTGTCAATAGGTTTTACAACAAAAGGAAGAAACTGTTGTCCAAGGGCAAAAAGGAACAAATTCCAAATCAGAAAATACCTCTGCCTCAACAAGCAAATTAGATCACTAGTGAAAAACTCAAAAGCCAATTATGAGTTGAAACTAGCCTCCGAAACAAAGGGAAACCACAAGTCCTTCTTCAGTTACGTTAGGAACCTCCACAGCAAAGCCCACGTTTGTTCCGAATTAGTACTTAATGGTACCACTTACACTGATCCTGCAGACTTAGCCAACCTACCAGCTGATAGGTTCAGGGTAAATTACACCCTGCATTGCCCCACAAAGGCCCAGTTCACATCCCCAATACTTGTCCCACACCTCACATCTCCATAGATCGTGTTAAAGGCCCTATCCAAGGCAAAGAACAGAGCTTTCATGGGACCTGATAATATCCCAGGCTATATTCTGCAGCATCTCGAGCAAGAACTAGTTTTGCCACTGAGCACCCTATTCAACCACAGCCTAATTACAGGCTTCATTCCAGCAGAATGGAGAAATGCCATTGTCATCCCCTTGCACACAGGTGGTGCCACTACTGACCCGGGAAACTATCACCCCATTAGCTTGACAAGTCTGGTCTGTAAAGCCATGGAGCGTATTATTATGGATCTCATAAACAAGGACATAGGCAATCACCAAACACTCAACCCCACCCAATTCAGATTCGTCAGGGGCAGATCTTGCCTACTGAATCTAAATGACTTCTTTGAGACTGTCACCAAGGCCCTGGATGAGGGAAAGTCAGGACATACAGCTTACCTTGACCTGGCCAAGACCTTTAACACAATCCCCCACTTGGGCATCATTGAAACGCTAACACAACTTGGTGTTAATCCCTAACTTGTCAGATGGGTGGCCAACTGGCTCACAGATAGGACCTACAAGGTCAAAACAGGTGCCAGCACCTCCGACAGCAGACCTGTCACTAGTGGTGTTCCCCAAGGATCAGTCCTTGGCCCCCTACTGTTTGGCATCTATTTCTCAGAGGTCCAGGCAAAGACCAAGGGTTCTGTGGTTGACCAAGTTTGTGGATGACTGTAAGCTGGGTGCTGTCATTGACTCCCAAAATGACATTAACATACTGCAAAAGGGTCTCACAGCTACAAATAACTGGTGTCAAAGTCATGGCCTTAAGTTAAATTCAAAAAAATATATTATCATACCATTTGGCAAAAACACGGCTCCTACTGATTACCATATCAACGGCAACCCCCTAAACACACAACCCGTGGTGAGACTCACCTGGGTACTCAGGTTGATAACAATCTCACATTCAACCACCATGTGGTGGCAGTGGTCAGAAAAGCCTTCTACTTGGTTCATCTCATAAATAAAGGGATTGCATCCAGAAAAAAAAGAGATTATTACCTCTCTGTACTCCTCCCTCATTAGACCTGTAATTGAGTATAATGCCTCGTTTGGTATGTAGCTCTCCAAACACATGCATCAACTGGAAAGGCCACAGAAATAACTCATAAAGAGAATCCATGGCCTCCAACATCTGTCTTATGTGGACAGGCTCAAATCACTATCACTTTACTCAGTATCATACAGATTGCTAAGAGGTGATCTGTGTCTCACCTACAAGGCAATATCGGACCCTGCCCTACTAGAGATGCTCCATATCCATAAGTCTAACTCCTCATGCATTACCGGCTCAATAGGCCTAAATCTAATATGCAACATCAACAAAACCTGCTGGAGAGACAGGTTTGTCTCCCAGAGGCTGCCCTGTCTCTGAAATAGACTTCCCATACATGTCAAACAGAGTACCTCGCTGACCCTCTTCAAGCACAACCTTGATGAGTGGATGAGAAGCCACAAATTTGTCCCAGGGGTTCCACCTTTGTCCCTCATTGACAAGGGCAACAGGTGCTGACTGATGTTTTATTTTTGGGGATAAACTCTTGGCTAGGCTTGTAAGGGCCCCAGGGCCATTAGCCTAGTAACCTCTTATGATCCTATAATCCTATGATCAGTGCTGAAAGGCTTTTTAATTAGCTCAGATCAAGCTGACTAATGGTTTGGGCACGTGGAAGTTGCCCTGAAACTTTGGAAGTTGGCTCGCTATTATATCCTTACCAGGAATCCATAGCTAAGGGTACTGCAGCAGTGATCATTCAAGCATGTACTGTTATAACAAGTTGACATACATAATTGTACTTTTTGTTAATGTTGTCAGATGTTTGCCTCCACCCTACAAAACAACACTGATCCATATCTACCAATTTTGGTGACACCTTTGACATCACTTAGCTAGTATAGACATAAATACTTTATAATTATGGCGTAAAATTGAAATTGGTCTATATACCTCTTTGAGTAATACAACCACCACAGCTGTCTTGTAAGATGCAGGTACTTCCCCACTCATTACAATATTGTAAAATTAAGCTTTCCAGATCTTTATAATTTTCTTCCTTCCCAGCTTCCACAGAACATTCCATCTTAGTATATCAGTACTCTTTTGCTCCCATCACAGCATCTAAAGAGCACATTATATTAACTTTAACTTATTTCCAGCTAGCCTTTCTTTCTTTGTTGTAAAGCATGGATACCTTACAACTTCTTCTTCTTCTCCTTTCGGCTGCTCCTATTAGGGGTCCCAGAGTGGATCACTGGTCCGCAGAATGAGTGGCAGTAGAGTTTTATGGTGTTGAGTTGCCTGCCCAGTGTACAACCTTCCTCAGAAGGCACATACATGCACACATTCACACCTAGGGCCAATTTAGAGTGTCCAATCCACCTGCAGCATGTCTTGGGAATGTGGGTGGAAGCCGGAGCACCTGCAGGAAACCCGTGCAAACACAGGGAGGACTTGTAGACTTGGCACAGAAGACACTCCAGCTGAGAATCAAACTGGAGAACCTCTTGCTGTGAAGCGACAACACTAACCATTGCATCACTGTGCTGCCCTGGATACCTTACAGCTAATAAACTGTATTTTCTTGTTTTACCATCATTAATGCATAGAGCAGTCAGTGATGAGACACCCCAACCCATGCTTAAAATACACTGACTGTATACTATACAATACTACTTCACAAAATAACATGCAACTCACATCATAATTTTTTTTATAGACATATTAGTAACAACAGAAACTGTTTTACTTACAGTTATTTTTTTTCAGTCAGTTTAGTGCCCTTTTAAGTATTAAACTCATAAAGTGAGGAATATGCTTAGCAGTCCACCTACCAATTTAACAGTCAACAAAATCCCAGTCTTTCTTCAGCCACCTCTTACAAAGCCACATTTCACATATTTTCCTATATTTAATAGGACTGATGCTTTATAGTCTCTCATTTATTCACTTATTTCACAATGTCACTGATTGTCTCCTTGATCCTCTCCATTTCCCAACACCAGAGTCTCGGGTTCAAGTCCAAGATAACCTTTGTTCTTCTTGTCAGTTCATATGTGTTTTTCTGCTTGCTGGCTCACACTTTGTTGGTTAAACCAAACATTTTTACTATTTGAAAGGAAAAGTGCTCTGAAGAAAACTGGACACAACTGTTTTAATCTCAAGTACTTGCATCTCAATATCCCCTAATTACTGGGATAAACTTGGTTGTCTTCTGTCTGGTATATAGTGAAAAATCATTTTCCACAGTCTGCTATCCACAATTTTAATACTTTTCCCTTCTGTAACAGTTTTCCAGGAGCAACTTTTTTGCTTGTATGCTTGCTTCTTTGTTAATATACGTCTTGCCTGCATTCTCTTGTCAAGATTTGGAGCATACATGCAATATGAAATCCTGCTGTGCAATACAAGATGAGGTTGTTTATTTGTACTTTCATAAAATTAATGCAGGTTTCCTCATCATGCTCTATCTTCTAACTTCTTACTATTTTTTGAAACAGCCCTTGAAAAAACCTCATGATTAGACTTTTTTTTTTACTTCATCCTCCGATTTTTGTTGTTTTATTGGTTTATCTAAATGGATGTTTAAAGGTTCTTCTACTTTTCCAGTCTTTTTATTTGACTTTATGTATTCCTTCCGTGTTTCACTTATTTTAATCACTTGTGAGTACACATGATTTTTCCCCTCTTGTCTACAGCTACTATCTTTACTTCTTATTTTTATTGGTTGATTTCCTCTTACTTTCTCTAAATTTCTTATTTTCTGGCATCAAGGCTATATGATTACTAGACAGTAACTACATTTTTCTCTAATTAATATTTTTAACTGGCTTGTTTCCACGGTTGCAGCTTTGACACTAGGAGAGCTCTAATCAACTTGCTGATTAGTGTGCAAGCATCATAAGTGTCCCCTAACATTTACATCTTGTCCTAGAATAAAATAAAATAAAATAAAAATAAGATAACATCAATACCACCTGTACCACTCCTAGCCTATCTCAGTTTCTGGTCAGATCTGATCAAATTCAGCGATCTTTTATTTCAAAATGTCTAACAATAACAGTGCCACAGCAAACACCTCAGAATTCAAGGACACTAAAAAGGCAAATTTACTAAAACTTAATAAAAAGCTCTCAAAATTACGTTGCTCCATTTACATTTGCCATGCATCTTCATTGATTACATATACCTCACAATGTTATTCTTATCTACAATGCAGTTCCCAGCAAGTCTAAATATTCATGAGAAATATAAAATAACAAGCGACCTTGGTGGTCTACCCTCTGCCGACATTAACAAACTGCAATAAGTGAAATAAAATGTTACGTGTTTGCAACAAATTGTAATCTACCCATATAAAGGGCATTGTCAAAAGAATCAGAAAAGAACTGAAAAACACCTTCAGGAAATATGAAACTAAACATGAATTGAAAACAGCAACTAAAACTAAAGATAAAATAACAAATTCTTCTTTAGGGCATTAGAAAGCTATGACATAACAGTCAACAGTGCAATAAGGTAATTCATAATGACATTTCATATCCCCACCTAAAGGATGTTGCTAATATATTAGCAGATGCTTTCAATGGTAGCTTCATGTCATCCACAGTTTTCAACTTCCACATGTCCCCAAGTCCCCACCTTATCCTATATTCACCATGAAGAAAGTCTTAACTGCCTACTCCAAGTTCAAAAACACAACAAGCTTGGGCCCTGACATTGTACCTGGTTACCAAATAAAGAGTAAATAATATACTGTCTCTGAGCCCCTCCTAAACCTTTTTAACTTAAGCCTGTCCACAGGCTGTGATCCTGAAGGTTAGAAAATGCTTGTTTTGATGCCTGTTATGCCTCTATACAAGAATGGCCATACATCAGATGCCAATAAATACAGACATATCACCCCAACATGTTTAATATGTAAAGCTATGTAATGAATCACCCCAACACATTTAATATGTAAAGCTATGTAATGAATCACCCCAACACGTTTAATATGTAAAGCTATGTAATGAATCACCCCAACATGTTTAATATGTAAAGCTATGTAATGAATCAGCCAAACACATTTAATATGTAAAGCTATGTAATAAATCACCCCAACATGTTTAATATGTAAAGCTATGTAATGAATCACCCCAACATGTTTAATATGTAAACCTATGTAACAGATCATATAAGACTTTTTAAATACCAGCATTAAAACCTTTTTGCCATCGGCCCATATCTATCTGGCTTTACCAAGGGTAACTCATACCTACTATGGTTAACCTTTTCAAAAAGGTCACTTTAGCCATGGAAGGAGGTTACACATTCCATATAATATACCTAAATCTGACCAATATCTTTCACACTATCCCTCATGCAGGTATTGTGAGCAATTTCAGGTACTTAAACATTGGTCTTTATGTAATGAGGTGGATAGCAAACTTAGAGAGCACATGTAGTTAAAGTAATAGGAGTCACTTCAGAACTCAAAAAGGTGACTAGTAGTGTACATCAAGGCTCCATTCTGGGAACCTCTTGTTTATCACTTATATCTCTAATCTTCAAACAGCAAATCCAATTCAAACTTTTGTCTAATATGACCCTGCATAAAGGACTAGACCATGAAGCTTAGCGATGAAAGCTTATGATTTAAAATTAAAGGAAGAAAAGTTCAACTTTGCCATATTTGGAAAAAGCAACTTTTCTTCTACCTGTAGTATAGACAACACCACTCTCCATCTTGATTCAGTCATAAGAGATCTTGTTACCTTAATAGACAACTCCCTGCCCTTTGACCACCATGTTGTACCAGTTGTGAGGGAATCCTTTTATTTGGTCCAGCTTCCAAAAGCATCTCATCTAGATCTAAAGAACTTAGCATTTATCTATAAACAGCCCTCATCATACCTACCCATTTTGGCATGTTACCTATCTAAACATATTACATATCTAGAAAGACCCCAGAAGTCCCCAATGAAAATGAAACGATATTCTGAAGGCGTTAAACTTCCAAGACAGATCTGAAAACCTCTCTCTATCTTCTAGTACAGACTCCTATATGGTGACCTATGTCTTGGCTTTTCATGTCATGAAGGACCCCTTCTTCTTCTCATTTACTACCACAAGATAGATGGATCCACCAATACCCATATGCAGGATAGATTTGTCTCCCAATGTTTATCCCATCTCTGGAATAAATTACCTATACACATTAAATAGCATATTATCTTAGCTATCTTTAAGAAGAATCTTGACAATTGGATGAGTGTTAATTTCTTCCTTAGCCAAACATATTTTGCCCTCCTGGAGGCAGGAGGTGCACCTCAAGGGTGGAGTGTTGGTTAAATTGTAAATGATCTTGGGACTGATTCTGCCTAGTGCTCTCTATGATGATAACATGATATGCTGATCTCTTAGTGATATTTGCCTTCCAGAAGATTCAGGTGCTCAGCAGATTGTGAAGTGTCAGTGACCACTGACCAACCACATGCCCACAGACTCCTTCCTAATCTCGGGTCCTAGTTGTTGAGCTTTGTAGTGATGGACAGTCTCCACCAAATGTTTAGTGGACCATCTGTGTCTATAACCATGCTTTTGATAATTCTGACACTGAATGCTTTGCTTACCAGGTGGGGAGTTCAACTGACATACCATGTGGATAAGTAGCTCCACATTTACTACTCGGAGATAAGAGCATCTTTTTCTAGCCTAGTAATCCATCTTTATCTGGTCAGAAAGCTAGTATGTCACATGGTACCAAAACAAACAGTGGGGTACAAGGTCATATCACCTCAGCAAATGGTCAGAGTCATGATCATTTCAGCAGTTCTTGTTCCTTGAGAAGTGACCAAGCTGGTAGATTCTCTGACTGCTCCACTTGCCCTCTCCTGTAGCTGCAGATTCAGAAACTGTGCCTGGTCCAACTGTTTCAGAACTAGGATACCCCATTTGCTGCCCAGGAAAATGGAGTATACTACTTCAGGAACTAGGATACCCCATTTGCTGCCCAGGAAAATGGAGTATACTACTTCAGGAACTAGGATACTCCATTTGCTGCCCTAGAGAATGCGTTTCAGTTCTCTGCTTGGATCTGTAGAGCAATGCGGAGGTCACAATGGACATGTTTCCCATTCTGTGGCATGGCAGATTTCGGTACATATTCCTGCTGAGCCCACTGATTCCACTTTTCATTGCAAAGTTCAGGGAAGAAAAACTAAAGCACTTTCTCATATGCTCAACTTCTGAGAGACTTGGTTGTCTACAATTACCTGAATTAGAAGCTGAAGTTAAGTACAAACTTGCAGTTTTAAAAGTACTGTATTTTATTTTTTCTGTTACCTAATTGTGTGTTTCACTGAATATAGTGTGCTGTGGGTCTTTCTGCAGTTAGTTCTCCACCCACCCTCCCTGTTCTTGTTTTGGTGATTGTGTTGGTGGCTCTGGAATTGCCCGCCCCTCCTGTAAGTCTGTATTTGGACACTCGTCCTGAGTCCATCTCATTTGCTCACTTAACCGAGTACAGTGAAATCATATTCTGAGTCTAGTGTTCACTCTACTTAATACAGAGAGAAGATTTGAGAAGGCCAGCCCACTTAGGTTCTTCCTTCTTCTCTCCTTGCACTTTACTAACAACAACAAAAAATTGCACTTTATTCATCTGCTTTTACTGTATTTGGGTTTCCTCCTACTTTATTTTGCCTTTGCCTCTCCTTAAAAGTATTCAATTTTATTTATTCTGATGCATTTATTAATGCTTGGTAGTAGCCTGATTAAATTGGATACTCGGTGACTGAATATAAACTGAAAGTAACCACACAGCCAGATGTAAATTTAGCGCTTTCTTCCACTCTTTATTTTTATCGTGAACTTCCTCAGAAAAACCAGGAAGTCTCCCAAACTCCTGGTTTTATACTTACAAACAGGATATGATGTAACTTTGCTTGTACAATTTATGATGAATATTCTAATGAATAAACTGTTAAATACATATCAAAATGAAATGTCATAATATTTTGTAAAAGACATTTCTGTGTTCAAAATGTATACCATTATAAAAATGTTTGACACACTATCTGATATACATAAATGAGTTATTACAATAACTAAATAAAATAAAATCATTGATTGAGATTAGTTAAAAAAACTAAATTAAATACAAATGAAAAGGTATGCGTAAAATATACATATGTCTGTCTGCATATCTCTATACACTCCCCTCCACATACACACTCACACACACACACACACACACACACACACACACACACACACACACACACACACACACACACACACACACACACACACACACACACACACCTCTCCACACACACACACACCCCTATATATGTGTTGGGAAAAAATACACCCATAGATATTCTGAACACTTGTGCAATGTACATGCATGAACCATAATACATATACACAAAAACATATATAGGGGTGTGTGTGTGTGTGGGGAGAGAGACTGTACTATAGTCGAACACGGAAGTTCGAAAATAGTAATGTCGACGACAAAAAAACAATCTAGGACTGTGTTTTAACATGGGTCGAGGTAGGGGAGATGTTTGTAGTTCTGAATAACACTGAACACCTACTTCGATCCATGTTAAAACCATTCCTAGATTGTTTTTTTGACGTCAACATTACTATTTTCGAACTTCCGTGTTCGACTATAGTACAGTCGACGTAGTGCTGTTCGACATTTTAATAGTAAACCTATATATATATATATATATATATATATATATATATATATATATATATATATATATATATATATAAACTGCACTTTATTCATCTGCTTTTACTGTATTTGTGTTTCTTCCTACTTTATTACTAGGGGTATTGACTACAACTCTGATGTGAGCTATATAATAATAAGTATCCTTTTCTCTGCATTTAAAGTGTTTTTTGATTGTATCTGCTTTATTTTCTGAAAAAAAAAAAAAATATATATATATACTTGTTTCCCACCTTTCTAAGCTAGTAGAGTCCAGTTTTCAGGTTAGTGCTGAATTCAGGGCTGTGTTACAAATATCTGTGTTTGCCCATACCTTACTTGGATTGAAGAAACTTTCTCTGTTCACCTGTAAGACAGGGTAGCTTTGAGCAGCCTATCTGTCCCTGGAGGAGTGATTACAGCCCAGAAATTAGTAGCTTATTGGCCATTTTGGGCTAATTTCTATCTCTTTCATTTCCCTGCTATAAAAATTGAATTTGCCCAGTTTTGTGCGCCGGGCAGCACCGGTTAGCTAGGGTATAACTATTCCTGGCTCCATAAAGTCTCCTCTTCAAAATTTTCCTTGGAACTAGAAAACCTTTCAACTTAAGCACTCAAGCCCTTCAATTCTCAGCCCGGCACTTGCTCAAAGCTCATAGCAAGCACTTATAAACCCTAGCACTAGACCCACCTATACTGTACAGAAGGACAAGGCTCTCTATTCGACCTTACCAGCCATTCAGTAAAACAGTTTACTGTACCTATCCAGGCATGTCCAAAGGGCAGTTTCAGGTATACTCTCCAGTCCAACTGGTAAATCTGAGCATTTTGAGGCAATGTTATAACTGCCTCATGTACACAGACAACCTTCTCCTCCTACCACCAAACACTAATACATGCATGAGATGCAATTATACAGCCAAACTGGAGGCTAACCTCTCTCAACCCAAGACTGGATCAGACAGCCAAGAGGAGAAGGGAAATACTTGCATCACACCACCAGTCTCACATAGACCCATTAAACCAGCACTGGCAAAAAACACACAAAAATACATGAAAATATACTCAGAGGCTCTAAATAAAAATCTGCAAAAGCAACAGAGACCTCCAGAGCAGACATCCAAGCAACCTCCACCCCCCAACATGAACCATGAACCACATACTTCACAAAACCAGTGTGCCACGCAATCACAGCCCTTAAGGCAAAATAACATACCCAACATACTAGTAATAGGTGACTCTATAGTCAGGCACACTGATGTCCCACTCACTGGTCTGAATAAGGAGAAGGTTACTGTTAGCTGCCTGTTGGGTGCCAGGATCCGCCACATAACACAAGCACTCAGGTCACTCCAGAACAAGTACAAATATGACTCTGTCATTGTCCATGTTGGTGTGAATGACCTGAGCTGTACCTCCCTGGACTACATGAAAAGAGACATGGAAGAGCTCTCTGATCATGTAGCCCAGGCCGGTATGACCCTGACCTTAAGTAGCATTCTGCCCTCACCAAGAATGATACCATGGTATAAAGAAAAAAAATTATCAATTTCAATAATTGGTTAAGTTTCTGGTGTCATTCAAAGGGGATCTAGTGCCTGTCTGCCTGGGATGACATGCTCGACAAGACATGCTGCGTCTCTAGAGACAGCTTGCACCTGTCACCTTAGGCTTTCAAATACTGGTCAAGGCTCTTGCCACCCCCATAGTGCCTTTTTAAGCAAGGCTCAAAAGACAAACCCACCACCATAAATAGCACAAGTAACAAAAAAACTGTGGGTAATGCTACTCAATGCCAGAAGTCTAAACCTCAAAATGCATGCACTCGAGGCACTCCTCAGTATGGAGAAAATATATGTGCAGTAACAGAAACCTGGTTTAAGGCTCCAGAGAGCACCCTAGCATTACTAAGCTACAATTCATACCATACATTTCGGCCACAGAACCAGGACCGAAATACAAAAGGCAGGGGCTTATCCATATTCATCAAGGATACCCACACCTCCAGGTTAGTGGCACAGCACGATGCTTCAGAGATCATCCACGTGCAACTAACAACGGGCAAAACTGCAATTCAAATTGTAGATTGCTACTGATCACCCACCATGTCCCAGGACCCCCATTCTGTGTTTCTGGAAACACTGGGAAACATAAAGGTCCTACCAAACACCCTAATATTGGGTGATTTCAATTACCCAAACATTAATTGGGAGAACTACTCAAGCACTAACTCCCTTGCCCAACATTTCCTAGAATTTATAATCTCAAATGCCCTGGATCAACTGGTCAACACTCCCACCAGAGGTGACAACATATTGGACCTGGTCATCACCAACATGGGTGACTGGTGTTCCACACCAGAGGTCAACTCCCTTGCTGGTTAGATCTGACCATAAATAAATCACTTTGGATATCCACATTCCACCTCCACTCCCCCCAACAAGGAAACCACCATGAAAAACTTTTCAAAAGCAAACTTCACGTTACTTAAGACCGAGGTGGAAAGTTTCAAAACCCCCATGCTAAAGGATAATGCTGTCCAAGCTGCAAAATCCTTTACTAATGCATTCTATGGGCACCTACAAGAATGCATGGATCATGCTATCCCAAGCAAAACCAAGACTCACTCCTCCAAGAAAAGGAAACCAGTCTGGTGGACCCCTGCCATAAACATGCTATACAATAGAAGGAGGAAACTAGTACAGAAAAAAGTAAAATCCCAAGAAGGGAAGAAATCCCTGATCAGTATCAGCAAGAAACTACTCTCCCTCATAAAATCATCCAAGGCAAGCTTCGAAAGAAAAATTGCCAAGGACTCCTAAGATAACCACAAGGCATTCTTTAGCT
Organism: Protopterus annectens; assembly: GCF_019279795.1. Classification (NCBI taxonomy): domain Eukaryota; kingdom Metazoa; phylum Chordata; order Ceratodontiformes; family Protopteridae; genus Protopterus; species Protopterus annectens. The sequence continues at coordinate 422,469,367 of NC_056726.1, read as the reverse complement.
ATGTCAAGAATCTTTAGCTATGTCAAGAATCTAAGTGGCAAAGCTCAGATCTGCTCAGAGTTACTGCAGAATGGCACAAAATATACTGAACTGACCGATATTGCCAACATCCTGGCAGACAGGTTCAGTGCAAACTTCACTCCCCTCTCACCCCCAAAAGGGCCTATAACCATACCAGGAGAATGTATAGCCCCTGAAATCACAGACACTCAGGTTAAAACAGCCCTCTCCAAAACCAAAAACACAGCATCAATGGGACCAGATGGTGTCCCAGGCTGCGTCCTACATGAGCTCAAAGATGAACTAACCCCTCACCTAAACACACTGTTCAAACTCAGCCTCTCCACAGGCTACATACCCATAGAGTGGTGCACATCAATGGTTGTTCTGATCCACAAAGGTGGAGCCACAACAGACCCCGGGAACTATCGCCCTATAAGCCTGACTAGTTTGGTCTGCAAGGCTATGGAGCGCATCATCATGGAACTCATTAACAGAGACATTGGGAACCTCCAAACACTGGACCCTAGCCAGTTCGGCTTTGTTAAGGGCAGTTCATGCCTCCTAAACCTGGTGGACTTCTTTGAGACAGTTACCAAGGCTATAGATGAGGGAAAGGTGGTACACACAGCCTACCTAGACCTCGCAAAGGCCTTCAACACCATTCACCATTCTGGTATTATAGACAAGCTCACCAGCCAGAACATAAACCCCTACGTCACAAGACAGGTTGCCAACTGGCTCACGGACAGAACCCACATGGTGAGAGTTGCAGGAACTAGGGCCGACTCTAAACCGGTTACAAGTGGCGTTCCCCAGGGCTCAGTCCTAGGACCCCTCCTGTTTGGCATATACTTCTCAGAGGTACAGGCAAGCACAGGAGGACTATGGCTGACCAAGTTCACAGACAACTGCAAACTATGAGCTATAATTGACTCTCCAGCTAACACAGATATCCTTCAAAAGGGTCTCACTGAGATGGATACCTGGTGTCAAAATCATGGCCTCAAGCTAAATGCCAAAAAGTGTATAGTCATCCCCTTTGGAAAAAACAAAGCACCCACAAACTACCACATAGGTGGTAGTCCCCTAAATACAGAAAACGTGATAAGGGATCTGGGGAACCAAATAGATAGTAATCTCTCCTTTGATAATCACATTGCCAAAGTGGTTAGAAAATCCTTCTATGTGGCCCACCTAATCACAAAAGGGTTTGCATCCAGATCAAAAGAGGTCATTGTGCCCCTCTACTCATCACTCATCAGACCCATCATAGAGTACAACACCCCATTTGGGATGTACCTTACAAGACACCTGCAACAGCTGGAAAGACCACAGAATACCTCACCAAGAGGATCATTGGCCTCAAACAGATGCCCTATGCAGCTCGACTGAAGAAACTCCAGCTGTACTCGGTTGCATACCGCCTACTCAGAGGTGATATCTGCCTGGCATACAAGGCCATATCCAACCTAGAATTGATGGACATGCACCACCAAAAGAAAACCTTATCCCCTCAAGCCACATGCTCTAGGGATCTAAACCTCACCACAACAATAAATAGGACATGCTGGAGGGATAGATTCCTAACCCAGACACTTCCCATGCTTTAGAACAAGATTCCAATCTGCATTAGGCAGAGCTCCTCACTAACACTCTTCAAGAGAAACCTTGACGAGTGGATGGGAAACAGAAAGTTTACCCTGGGGATCACTTTAGTGGCTCTGCTGGACAGAGGCACAGGGAACTAATCTAAGGGGGCGGCGAAAGCCAACACATTCTGGCTAGGCTTATAAATGCCTTCGGGCAGATAGCCTAGTACCTACCTATGAACTTCCACATGTTCCCAAGTCCCTACCTTATCCTATATTCAGCATGAAGAAAGTCTTAACTGCCTACTCCAAGTTCAAAAACACAACAAGCTTGGGCCCTGACATTGTACCAAATAAAGAGTAAATAATATATTGTCTCTGAGCCCCTCCTAAACCTCTTTAACTTAAGCCTGTCCACAGGCTGTGGTCCTGAAGCTTGGAAAATGCTTGTTGTGATGCCTGTTATGCCTCTATACAAGAATGGCCATACATCAGATGCCAATAAATATAGACATATCACCCCAACATGTTTAATATGTAAAGCTATGTAATGGATCATATAAGACTTTTTAAATACCAGCATTATAATATTTTTTGCAATGGACCCATATCCATCAGGCTTTATCAAGGATAGCTCATGCCTACTAAATATAGTTAACCTCTTCAAAAAGCTCACAAAAGCTATGGAAGGAGGTTACACATTCCATATAATATACCTAAATCTGACCAATATCGTCTACACTATCCCTCAAACAGGTATTATAAGCAATTTCAAGTACTTAAACGCTGGTCTTTATGTAATGAGGTGGATAGCAAACTTAAAGAGCACATGTAGTTAGTATAGGAGTTACTTCAGAAATCAAAAAGCTGACTAGCGGTGTACATCAGGGCTCCATTCTGGGAACCTCGTTGTTTAGCATCTATATCTCTAATCTTCAAACAGCAAATCCATTTCAGACTTTTGTCTAATATGACCCTGAATAAAGGCCTAGATCATGAACATTAGTGATAAAAGCTTATGATTTAACATAAAATGCTGAAAAGTCCAACACTGCCATATTTGGAAAAAGCAACTTTTCTTCTACCTGTAGTATAGACAACACCACTTTCCATCCTGATTCATTCATAAGAGATCTTGTTATCTTAATAGGCATTTCCTTGCCCTTTGACCACCATGTTGCACCACTTGTGAGGAAATCCTTTTATCTGGTCCAGCTTCTAAAAGCATCATATCTAGATCTAAAGAAGTTAGCATTTCTCTATAAACAGCCCTCATCATACCCACCCATTTTGGCATGTTACCTATCTAAACATATTACATATCTAGAAAGACCCCAGAAGTCCCCAATGAAAAAGAAACATTATTCTGAAGGCGTTAAACTTCCAAGACAGATCTGAAAATCTATCCCTACATTCTGGAACAGACTCCTTATTACTACCCAGATTAGGAGACTGTTCAACAAGATATTATTAGAAGAAGGCCTACAGATTTTAGGCCCATTCTGGCAGATAACCAAAGGGATGCAGATAATAACAACATTAACAAACGAAAAGTGAGAAACATTCCAATTGGTATGCTTTTACAACACAATCCTATGGCCACTGAAGTTAAAAACATCATACAATGGACATGGGAAAGTATACTTCCCATTGATATGCAAGACACACTAGGGAAGTTCTCCCTTTTTATTAACAGCAGGGGTTTAAACATCAAAGAACACTTAGAGAGAACACCTTTGTCCACTGGTCAAAGGCCTCCTAAGATGGCCAAATGTGGTAATTGCAAACCATGTAAGCACATCAATGATGGCCCATATGTTTCTGTGGGGAATTTTGAGAGGACATTGAGGAGTCCTGGTTATTGTAATTGCAACACCAAAATGGTTATTTACGTGGCTACTAGTTTTTCTTGTCCAGCTTTTTATGTAGGTATGACTACAAGAAAATTGAGACAAAGAATTCTAGAACACAACAGAGACATCAAAAATAAAAAAATCGACTAACTCTTTATATAACCACACTAAAGATTGCACAAATTAAAAAAAAAATGTTTTTCATTATAGATAGACTTTACACAAAGGATTTTGGGGGGGATTATAAAACCATGTTGGAGGTCAGGGAATGTATGTGGCAGGTGCGACTAGATGCAAGTAGTGCACCTGGCATTAATGATACCCTATCTTTAGCGTGTATATTGAAGCACAAGGCTGCTTGTATTTGATATACAGTAACAACAGAGAGTTGTTTTGATTTTTTCTGTGTATATTTTTGTATGGATTTTTCAAAACATTTAAATTAATTTAATATATTGTGTGGTTTTAGTTGAGATATAATAGTACTGGAATCTTTGCACTAGTACATTATTGTGGTTTTGATATTAAAATAACTTGTATAAGTCACCAATGTAAAACAAGTTGGTGTGTACTGACACACAAACATGTAAAACCAGTTTAATGGCAATGTAAGGGTTAAAATTTGATGAATGGGAAGATGGATTTATTGTATCCAATTATCTATTGATTGCACTACTAATTGGTATGTGTATTTAATGGCTGTGTTTAAATGTGATAACTGACTCTGAAGAAGCCCTACAAGGGTGAAAGCGCTTAGTCGGTTCTATGTATAACTTCAAATAAAAGTCTTGGTGATTTTACTTTGGTATCACCAGTGTTTCTTACTTTTTACTAGTTTAAAGTGTTTTTGTTAGATTCATGAGAAATACTGTCTACTCAATTTATATTTTAGAGATCCCAGTTCTTACAAACATACTCACATTTTGGGCATTTCCTTCATATTTGCCTCATCCTTGTCAAACTGACCTTAGCAAAATCCTCCAGGTTAGCAAGCTTAAATGTCATACTGTTAATTTTCTAATTCCCTTTGCTCAGCCCAGGAGTAAAGTCATGAAGGACATAATTATTTTTGGTATTATCCTGACCTAATGAAGAACAGGTGCCTTAGGTGTGGGCTGTGTGAAAAGTGCAATCATAACTGAAGTAAACCAAGGGTCTGTTAGCACTTCACTAAGCTTTTGAGGTTTCGGCATAATGGCTAAGTCCATAACAGAGGGACAGATTTTGAGGGGGGGGGGTCACATCTTACCATTTAGAATATGCACCACCCTTGCCTCACCAGTGATGTAGATGGATTAAACTCTGACTACAGCCAAAGAGACTGAAGCTCATTTAGTGACTTGGGCATCTGATAGACTTGTAAAGAGTATAGGCATGCCCATATGGTGGCCATGGGGGGGGGGGGGGGTTGTTCTAATTTGTGTGGGACTTTCATTGAGTCCTAGTGGGTTCCAGGTCTCTGAACAATTGCTGGGCTAGGTTGTGCTGGATGGCCAGGGAAGTGTGGTTACTCTAAAGGCCCAGGGTGTGTACTTCCTAAAGGGCTACAGCTCATTATCTGCACAGACTATATATATGTATTGTCAGTCTGCCAAGGTGTAGAGCCTGAGGAAAGCCTATTCCAAGCAGAGGATGATGATATAGGGATACCCTGCCTGACTTCTACCTCCATGGCTGTACTCTCCACTCCCCCACCACCTTTCTGAAAAGTTCCATGTACGAGACAGTACTGAACTAATATTGTTTTCCCCCTTCCATGTACTTCCCTCCCTGCTGGTAGCCCCAAAACTGGTTAAGTATTACTGGACTGGGGGGTGTCAGAGCATAATGAAGGGTGGCTGATACCTGATAAGTCAAGCTGCAGCACCAACACCTCACCCAAAAAGGAAAAGAATCTGCATATCTGCATTAGCATTAGAGTGCTTCAGACATCTGTTGTTTTTGGCTTATGTTGCCAGAGCATCATAGACTGTAAATCCTGTCTATTCAGGTTTTTCACTGCTGATGTCATCAGTGGAAATCACTATATTGGTGTTATCCATTTTCTTGATGAGTAGGTTCACAATATTTATATAAGAAAGGAAAAAAGAACATCTAAGAGGACATACAATATCAAGTAATGCTCACATCTTATTATTGCTTTTGACTCACAGCATTGGAAGGCAGATCCTCCATAGTTCTCTGTCATCAACATATTAACTTACCCTGTATGACTGGTCAACACAGGCTGCTGCTCCCTTACAGATATTTTTTAATATATTTTATAGCATTTTACAAGATATATTTAATGCATCACCTTGAAATTCATGCAGTGTATTCTGACAAAATTACTTGTCTAACCCTGAATAAGAGCTGATGTTGTTTAAAAGTTCAGTCATGAAGTCTGTGCTGATCCTTTAAAAAGTGCCAGATCAGCATTTGCCTAGTGGTGATCATGCCTTAATTTTTCAACAATTGAATCCAAGTCATTTATTCCATGATTTGCCTTTTGATCATGGTTTATGTTATCACTGGTGAGAACTAATTAATTAATTTATATTAGAAAGTAAAGAGTAAAATGACCATTGAATATTACCACTGATCCAGTAAAAAAAATTAATTTTATTATTTTTTTAATTTCAACAGGCTGGTTATAAAGAAACTGGTGTAGTCAGATACTTTGGTGAAACATCCTTCGCAGATGGGATTTGGTGTGGTGTAGAACTCAATGAACCTTCAGGGAAGAATAATGGCACAGTGGCTGGGATACGGTTAGTAGAAAAGCTTTCCTTTTTATAGATTTTGATATTCTAAAGTTAAGAACAACTTCATGGAAATTAGTTGGAAACCGAATTCTTTTCTGTTTTGAAATGTGTTCCCTGCTAAGAATTGGGGTTCCATATGAGACTGACATGTTAAAAGAGAAATTGTCTGTTTTCTTTCAAGATGGCAGAGGGAGGAAGTGTCAGTAAACACTACCAAGACTATGCTACATGTTTTTAATAATTTGCTCCATGATGAGGTATGTTAACAAACAGTAGTTAGTTCCACTGTGAGATTGACATGCCTATACTTAATGATATCCAGTAATGTTCCATGACATCCTTTCATGTAGTTTTGATCTAAATAGCAATATGCATAACTCTAGTTCTTTGAGATTATTTTGGAATGGTATGTATTTTTGATAGACTTCTAAAAAGATAGTCCATATGTCCTTCACATCTCAAGTGAAAAGGTACTAAGTTGTAGTTCCTTATCATAATTATGTGACCTATTTCTGTAAATCCCAAATGTCTAAAAATTAAATCATGATTTTCCAAATTAACAGCAAAATTAGAAAAATGTTTATTTGATTATACTTTTTCAGTCTGGTCCCCTTTCTAACCCATGAGCTCTCCCTCCCAGACATCCCAAAGACCTATTTCTTCCCTGGAATGCAAGCTCTTTGGACATTTCATTTCCCTATGATAAGAGTCAAGTTCCTCGTTGTTGTGGCAACATCATCCTCTTTTTGGGGATGAAGGTTTTTATTTTAGGTCCCCTGTTCTCTGTGCATGCCCACAAGCATCCAAGGCTTAGCATGCATTAGATCTTTGCAAAGTATGCACAACTATAACTGGGATGTGGAGAAAGGACAGCTGCCAGGGTGGAAGTTTTAGGGGGTCAGTCAGCATGATGGGGTGTGAGTGCAGTACCAGCATTCATATAAAAAGCTACTGGTGATATCACAGCTTCTGTAATGAATGTTGATGCTGCATGTTAGTAACTGTAGGAAGAAATTTCCTTCATTTACAGTACCAAGTTGAAAACTTCCTTTTTGGTCTTCAGTTTCAGAAAGACTTTTTAAGCCTTCAACTATTGGAAGGTCCTTATTTTCTTTGCTTCTCTACTTATGGTTGGGAAGAGTTCGAATTTGAGGACCTGTCAACAGTGACAGATAACTAGCTACATTACTGAAAGTAAGTCCATGCATTTGCATATGACGTTTGGCCCTACCCCTTTGAAACAGTTCCCCCCAAGGGATCCCCAGTCCCTGTCTTTAATGGGTACTCCAACATGGAATGTGCTATCAGACTCATGCTTCTTTCACTTCCCCTAAAGGAGCAGTGAACAAGCTAAGCCACATTATTCCCTTCTCTTGTCATGTCAGCTCCCTCAGTGTCCAATTCACTTATCCGCTCAATTCACCTGGACATAGCCTGGGATTTTTCCATCTATGTCAACAAAGTGAGTGCAAACAGCAAAACTTGTTTTGACTCTTTTTAAAGTGGTCTTGTAGTGAGATAAGCCCTTTGCACCCACAGTGTCCTGCTACTTATATATTTTAACTTCAAGATCACTGTCCCCTGAAATACTCCTAGGCACATCACTCTTAGACGTAGCACATATTTCTCACTTTCACTGTTACAATTCTGCCATTATGAGGATAACAGAGTTCACAGATGTTCTAAAGGAACCACTGAGGGTCACATTGTTCTCATAACTGCATTTTACCTGTAGTTGTTATTTTTGGGGGAAGGGGAGTTGAATGGATTATTATTTTTTGGCTTACTTTTATTTAGGTTTGTCTCATTGCCGCTTGCGTGCAAACATAGAATAACAAGAAATATGAACAGCATATAACAGTTTCAAAAGTACCGTCATATAAAACAAATAGTCTGTGCTTAACACCAACGTGCATGATTAATTTTCCTCATGGCAATTTCCATAAACTGCTAATTTATTCTAATAAACTTAACATTCCTAAGCTTGTTCTAAAATAAATAACCATATACACCACATCTCTGACTATTGCTTCATGTCTAAATGTTTACTTTCACTCTTCCTGAACTTATCATTCATCATGTGGAAACCTGTGAACCAGTTTGCTGGAATCTTTTTCCAGTTCTGAAATATTACTGCTAACCATGTTTAAGTAACTCATCTAATCAAGTACCTCCCTGTTGTAGATTAAGACTGAGCTCAGAGTATTGTACAACTTCTTTAAGTGTGTGGATCATAGGCCTGACATTATGTACAAGGTTTTTAACACATATTGCATACTTATCTGCAAACCACAAATTAAGAAGGTGACCAGTGCTGGACAGAGGAATCCCCTTTTCTTCATGGGTTTCATGTAAGATTGTATCAATAGTATGTGTTACCAGAATAAATACAGGGCAAGAAAACGCATTTCTTACTTGAACCACATCTGATATCTACCTTTTGTTATAGCACTCAGGCAGAAGAGACAAATGCAGTGGGATTAACATATAGTATTTGACACACACAAGTGAATCCTTTTGGGAAACCTATAACTTCAATACAGGCCTATAAAACATAAATTCCACCGAATCAAATCAAAGGCTATTTGGATGTCTGGTATTCCTGTAGCTCATGACCATTTTTTAATATGCATCTATTGTACTTACAGCCAAAGCCTGACAAATTCTGGACTCTCCTGTCTTCCTTTGATTAATATAAACCAAAAAATAGCCAGCACTAATAGAACACCATTTATTTAAATTGTAAGGTGTGAATACAGAATCATACCGGTTTCAGCAAATAGCCTTCTTCAGTAATACTAAAACATTCTGTTCACTGACTATATATAAAAATATAAACAAACAGCTGCTGTGCAACGCAATGGAGGGTGCCAATGAGTTTATGCTCCAAAATTCACAAGATATGAAGAGTATTGAAAAGTATTGAAGAAAATGGCAGTCAATCTTGCTAAAAAAGAATCTAATTTATTGAACAGGTTAGCGCTTTCGCAATAGCTTCATCAGACCTTTGATAAACAAAATACATTACGACCTCATCATTTAAATACATTAAAAGGCGCCAAAATCTATCAGCACCTTAAAGGTGTAGCACTCATAAAACCACATGGAATAAACATAGCTATAAAACGTGTATATTTAGCAATATATACACTTGAAAGTTCATAAAAATACATGGACATAAAAATAAAAAATTAGGGAATATATAGCATGTATATGGACATTAAAAAATTTGACACAAATACTTTTCAATACTCTTCATATCTTGTGAATTTTGGAGCATAAACTCATTGGCACCCTCCATTGCGTTGCACAGCAGCTGTTTGTTTATATTTTTATTCTTGTTTGCTGCCTTGCTGCTGAGCATTAACTCTGCTGGATCGTTTTTATTCTTGATTTATACTGACTATATATAGTCAGAAAGCTAATTAGCTAACAAATTAGCTAACACATTGATGAGTGTTCATTTAAAGTGACATGGTATAAATTTAAATTAAACTGATATATATATATATATATATATATATATATATATATATATATATATCCACATTTTTGTCCATCTATTAAATTATTTATAGAGACCAGTTAAGCAATGTATAAAGCCACATATTATTATTGCACATTTTATACAAAAAACTTACAAATGATCATTTAAACCTGGATAAAATAATCCACCAAGTCTAATAATCCATGCTTTTTCTTTATGATTCAATAAATCATAGGTTCATAGGTTCATACTAGGCTATCTGCCCAAGGGCATTTATAAGCCTAGCCCATAGTTATGTGACTTTCGCCACCCCTTTAGTTTGAAGAAAACTATGCCTATTATTTTGCTGTGCCTCTGTCAAGCAGTGACACTGAAGTAATCCCTGGGGTATATCTGCGATCTCCCATCCATTGGTCAAGATTCCTCTTGAACAAGGCCAGCGAGGTGCTCTGCCTCACATGTACCGGGATTTTGTTCCACAGCATAGGGAGTCTCTGGGTGATGAATCTGTCCCTCCAGCACGTTCTATTAATAACCGTGTCAAGGTTTAAGTCTCCTGCCCTTGTGGTTCTGAGGGATCTAGATTTTTTTAGGTGAAGCATATTCATTAAATCTGGGTTTGACATGGCCTTATATGTCAGGCACAGGTCACCTCTGAGCAAGCGGTATGCGACTGAATAGAGCTGGAGTTCTTTCAGTCGGGCAGCATAAGACATATTTTTGAGACCCTTTATCCTTTTGGTGAGGAACTTTTGGGGCCTTTCCAGCTGCTGCAGGTGTCGGGTCAGATACATTCCGAATGGGGCATTGTACTCAATCATAGGTCTAATGAGTGATGAGTACAGGGGGATAATGACCTCCCTTGATCTAGATGTGAATCCCTTCATGATCAGGTGGGCAATGTAGAAGGTTTTCCTAACTACTTTGGCAACATGAGTGTCAAACGAAAGGTTACTGTCAACCTGGGTCCCCAGATCCCTGATGACTTCTTCTGTGCTCAAGTGGATTGCCACCTATATGGTAGCTAGGGGTAACTTTGTTTTTCCCGAAGGGTATGACTATGCATTTCTTGGCGTTTAACTTTAGGCCATGGCTCTGGCACCAGTTATTCATTTCTGTGAGGCCCTTCTGAAGGATATCTGTGTCAGATGTGTTTTCGACTATGGCGCCCAGTTTGCAGTCATCTGCAAACTTTGTTAGCCATAACCCTCCTGTGTTTGCTTGTACTTCAGAAAAGTAGATGCCAAACAAGAGTGGTCCCAGGACTGAGCCCTGTGGGAAACCACTTGTGACAGGCTTTGAGTCTGACATGGCGCTAGCAACTCTGACCCTGTGGGTTCTGTCACTTAGCCAGTTTGCAACCTATCTTGTGATGTATGGGTTTACATTCAAGCTGATGAGTTTTTCGATGATACCTGAGTGGGGTATTGTGTCGAAGGCCTTTGCCAGGTCGAGGTAGGCTGTATGGACTGCCTTACCCTCATCAATGGCCTTGGTGACTGTTTCGAAAAAGTCAACCAAGTTTAAAAGGCATGATCTGCCTTTGACAAAGCCAAACTGGGTTGGATCCAAAGTCTGCAAGTTCCCTATGTCTTTATTTATGAGTTCCATTATGATCCTCTCCATGGCTTTGCAGATAAGGCTTGTCAAGCTAATGGGACGGCAATTTCCAGGGTCGGTGGAGGCACCGCCCTTGTGAAGTGGGACCACAGTCGCCGTGCGCCACTCCTTGAGTACGTATCCTGAGGTGAGGCTAAGATTAAACAGCTGTCCTAACTGCGGGTTTAATTCCTCATTGAGTTCGTGGAGCACACAGCCGGGGACACCATCCGGTCCCATGGATGCTGTGTTTTTTGCCTTGGAGAGAGCAGTTCTCACCTGGGCATTGGAGATGTTTGGGGGGGGCTACAATCCTCTGGTATAGATATCTCTCCTTTTAGGGGGGAGGGAGAAGTTTGCACTGAACCTGTCAGCCAGTATGTTGGCAATGTGTGTAGGTTCAGTAATCTTCACATCATTTTGAACTAATTCTGAGCATATCTGGGAGTTTCCTCCTAGGTTTCTAACATAGCTAAAGAAGGACTTATGATTGTCTTTTGAGTCCTTGGCGATTTTTCTCTCAAAATTTGCCTTGGATGATTTTATGAGAGCTCTTAGTTTTTTACTTATAATCATTTTTACTTATAATAATTAAATCATGGCAACTAGATTTATCACTATAAACACCCTTAACAACATTAATGATCTGAAATTGAAATTTGGCATTAGCATGAGTCAACGTATGTTTGTATAAAGCACTAGTACAGTATTTGTTTCTGACATTACTTAGATGTTCAGATATTCTAATTCTAAAAGGCCTAGATGTTTTAGTATTACTGAAGAAGGCCGAAACCGGTATGATTCTGTATTCACACCTTATAATTTAAATAAATGGTGTTCTATTAGTGCTGGCTATTTTTTGGTTTATATTGTGATTTTCTTTGGCCGTTGCACCAGTCCTGCATGCGAGGTTATTTGTGGTGTTTCCTGTTCCTTTGATTAATCCCAAATGTTTGGACCTACTACTTCAGACATAACAGAGTTTAATCCATTTGTTGATAATTTGCAATATATCTTTATACCCCCCTGTAGGAGTCAGATTGTGTTATAGCTATTAGCATCTAGGGGAACCTTGCTTGGCTTTGACAGCATAGTAACCCTTGCTCTTGTCATCTTCAATGGGAATTCACCCTTCTTAATGTAACTAGCATAACCATCTGTAAGATCCTGTACAACTGAAGGTTTGAGTGGCTTATAAATGTCTGCTGTAAAATCATTAAATCCCGGCAATTTCCCTAGAAGAATAGTTTTAATGGTCACCTCCACCTCCTCACTATAGATGGAACTTGCCAATACCTTTTTTCAGAGTAGCTCTAGCATCCTGAATTGAAACCTGGTTGAACATTTCCTTATAGTTCCCCTGCTCTTAGAATTTTCCTTATAAGCCAGGTGCTGGTAACCTCTAATGTCTAGTAAATTATAAGGGGATCTGTTATTGTTTCATCTAAAGAACGCCTTAAAGCATAAATGCCGATTTCTCTTTTACTCTCTTTGTACTTTCTAGCTAGCAGTTTCTGAGACAACATCTCGTTTATCCAATAAAAAGCTTCATGCATTCTTATGTATTTCCCTGTGCAAAATGTCAGTGTACTCCTTTTTTAAAGCTCTCACCACTCAGACTATTTCCCTTTTATTGTGTATTGCAGAGATAATTGCAAACAGAGTAGTGCTCTTGCTGTACGCAATAAAACTGAAGGATCCAATCACATATTTAAGTTTTTTGTATTAGAGGTACTACATGAGAATAGGACAGGAGGTGACATAGTGAACTACACTGAGGCCTCAGTACAGAAGTGGATAATTTTATATAATGCAGATAAATCGCCAGGCCTCAATAATAAGGTGTCATTGAAGCCTTTTTTAAAATCTCGACCACTGAAGCACTGATTCACTTATTTAGCAGTATTTTATTATTTATTATTATCTTATATGAGATGTATTTAGTAGCTTTATGTGTTTTATAGAGGTTTTTTAATGTATATATGTATGTTTTTTATGCTGATTTTAGATGCTATAGTTCCTATAAGGGCTGATTTCCTATTAATTGCGTTTTTAATTGGACTAGTATAAATTTAGTAAGTGAGTTTGATGTGTAGTCTGATGAAGAGGTTGGATCCCTGAAAGCGCTTACTTACTAATAAAGTTTACAGCCGTGGTACAGCGTGTGCATTTCTTCTTCTTTTGGATACCACAGATCTCGTTTGCTGCTTTTGCAGATAGATGTGGTCACCTTCAGTTCTTGAGTGATTCATTAAAACAATAGCTATTTTCAATTTCTATTAGCCTGTAATAGTTTATTCCTTTCATTTTTATAAATCCTCCCTTTTCATACACTTGGTATAATCTCTTTTTACCATCATTGGAAGTTATTGTTATCCTTTCCTGCCTTTACACTAACTGAGTGTATTCTTCATACTATCATTGGTACTTCTTTCTTTATTTTTCTCTTTCCTATTTAAAAAAAAGAGAGATTTTTTTCCTCTTATCTTTCTTCTTGTACTTTGTAGTTAAAGATGTCAGAAAAAGGCCCTTCTGGTTTTAAGAAGTGCAAAAAGTGTGGACACAAGTTGCCTTTGTCCAACGTATATTCATTATGCATTTATTGTCTGGGCCTAGATCACCTTAAAGTTGAATGTCAAATATGTAAAAACGTTAATCTGCATGCCATTATGGGCCAAAAGAATAAACTCATTTTGAAGGGGTTAGTCCCTACTTTTCTGAGGCTGTTCCTGGAGTTCAACCCTCCCAATCTAAAACTAAGGAAACTTCCACTAAGTCTCCTAAACCTTCAGGATTCTCAAATCCTTCATCCATGGAGCCACCTAAGAAAAAACAATCGGATCTGAAGACTACTTCTATAATACCAGCACCAGATCTGACAACACCCTCCTTGGATCTGAGACCCTTACCAAAAACTAGCTTCTCGCCCACTGTGGATACTGTACCTTCCAAAGTGCCTTCTCCTTTTATGGAACACAGACACGTCCCCATCCTTAGCTTCCTGTTGTTCTTCCAGAAGTCTGATTAAAGCTAATGTGGACAGAACGATAAGAAGATTTCTCTGTGTGCAGATACAGAGGGGAGTTGTCACAGCTCCTACCCCTTTGGGTCAGGAAGCCATATGTAAAAGTACTCCACCTCTCTCAGCTCCTTCTCCATTCCAGCCACCCATTTCAGAGCCTCCTGGATCCTAGAATGCCATGTCCGTCTGGATCGCATCCAAAGATATTTGTATCTTCTGCTCAGAGGAAGTCTCTGAACACTCTGGCTCTGAAGGTTTTGGAGCTGGATGGCACTCAGAGCCATAGCATTCCTGTTGGATCTGAGGTGTTACAGTTGACTCTGAAGTTATCATAGCTGTCTCTGCCTCTTGGAGTCTAAGAAATGGACAACTCAGTTCTGACCTCACCCTCAGGTGGATTGCTCTCGGGGCAGAAGGAACTGATGGGCCAGAAGCATAGCTTCTTAGGTCCATTAGCTGCTTTTTCTCCAGGGCACTCTGCCTTTGAGGTGGTGGAGAGAGTTTTCTCTACCTCGGCAAGATAGATGGTCTGTGCTCCTGAGATCTTCCCTCTGGATCTCAGATGTCTCTGCACCTTTAACCAAATCATTCTACACTACAGGGACAGCCAGATCAAAGTCTCAAGGCTACCCCGTAGGGTATTACAATCTCTCCCGACACTTCACCAGAACATCCCACTGAGGAAGTTCCTAGGAAGAGGAATTGCAAGAGGAGGCACTTGGACTCCCCTCAGGAGTCCATCACCAAGGATAATGACTTCAATGAAGAGGAAGGGTCTCCAAGATCACCACCTGAAGATGTCTCATTCAGAGACATTTTTGAGATTCTTAAGCAAAGGAGTGGTTTGTCCTCTGATAACCCTTCCACCGAGGAATCAGTATTCCCGGATGCCTTTGGAGCTGGCCCGTCTACTTCATGGGTTACTCCTCCAGCTGATGAGCTTATTGACTTGATCTCTAGGTGGGCATGGAAGGAGCCTGACTCAGTTGAGCCAATCCCCAAAAGACCAGATCAGATTCTGGCTCCACCTATAGGTAGGGAATTCTGCAGCAAGGAAGGAGTGCCCATAGCTGCTATGTTCATTTCGGCAGCCACCAAGAAGGAACTTGCTGAGCAGAGTTCCTCTGTCCATCCTCCTAACTGGGAGTCTAGGGCATTGGACAGATTTGGGAAGTGCTTGTATGCTTCAGCGACTTTTGCCCTTAGGTCACTGAACTACTTGGCACACTTTACGAGACTACAAAGGTACTTGATAAAGGAACTTTCAAAATCCCTTTCTGGGACCACTACTAAGAAGGCTCAGACTTCTGTAGCCTCACAGTTGGCTACCCTACAATATATTTCTAATTCATCTATGAGGTTTATCTTGCATACAGCTGAAGGTTACTCAAGGGTGACAGGTTCAGGCATTTCCATCAGGAGGCATGCCTGGATATTCCTGTGTGATTTTGCAGAGCACTTCAAGTCCTTGTTCATCAATGCACCCTTTAATATGGCAGTTCATTGTTTAGCCCCAAAGTTAAAGACACACTCTCTAGGTGTGAAAAGGACAGAAAGACCCTCTCTGCTGTGGGCTTTTGTTTTTGACTCCTCAAATATCCTTTTCTAGGAAGCAATGACATTGACAAAAGATGTGGTTCAGAAAGTCCCAGGGTCATTTCCAAGATCCATGTGGAGATTGTTCCCCCAAGGGCAGATGGGGGAACTCAAATAGATGAGGACACCTACACAGCAGAGGAGACCCACATAACCAGGGTCCAGAGATTCCTTCTCCAATAGACCCTACCTGCGCTCTTGAAAGGAGGCCCAATTGTTCCCCTCTGGAGGCAATTAGGAGTTGATTATCCCAGACCCTGGCTGGACATCACAAGAGGAGCATATCCAAAGGTTATATTATTCCCTTTTCTTTTCCACCTCCTTCTGTATCAGACTTTTCCGATGCTCCACTCAGTCAGAGGAAAGCAACAGCACTAGAAATACAAAAGCTTCTAGAAAAAAAGAGTCATCCAAGAGGTCCCACCAGACCAGATAGAATCTGGAACTTACACAAGATTCTTTTTAGTGCTGAAGAAAACAGGGGACTGAAGGTCAAATTTGGATCAGCAACCTGAACAAATCGGTTCATCACACAACGTTTTGGATAGCCACAGTCAAGTCCATTTTTCCCTTTTTGGGCAAGGATGAATGGATGTACTTGATAAACCTTCAGGATGTGTACTATCACATAAAAACGAACAAACAATCCAGAAGGTATTTACACTTCTGGCTGGGAGCCAGTCACTACCAGTTCAGAGCACTGCCCTTTGGCCTCACCACAGCCCCCAGGGTGTTCACCAAATGCATGGCAGTGGTAGCAGCTCACCTGACACTGCAGGGATTCCAGGTGTTTTCATACTTAGACAACTTGCTCATTACCACCCCAACCAGGCATGTACTAATAAGAATGAGAGATCAGGTACTCCAAACTTGCTCCCATCTGAGGATAACCATAAATTACAATAAGTGTGACTTACAACCATCTCAAACATTGGAATTCATAGGACTGATTTTCAACACAGTATCAGTGACAGCTTCTCTTCCTCTCTCCCGAGTGCAAACTATCAGATTCCAGGTTGGGGAAATAGTCCACAGTTCCAAAATTTCAACCCGGTTGATTCTTCAAGCCTTGAGCTCAATGTCAGCAGCCATAATTTTAGTTCTTCTAGCAAGATTTCATATGAGAATTCTTCAATGGATGCTAACAACACAATGGTTGATTCTTTATCAACACATGTCAGCCCAGATAAGAACCACTCAGGCATGCAAGAAGTACCTTTGTTGGTGGATTCGATCAGATCAGGTTTTACAAGGCCATCCTTTCATTCTCCCTCAGTCCAAGGCCATAGTGACCACGGACACATCCCAGACTGGGTGGGGGCACAATTCCTGGAAAAAACAGTCCAAGGTGCTTGGTCCCCTGAAGAGGCCAACACACATATCAATGTACTGGAAATGAGAGCAGTGCTCTTAGCATTGCAGGCCTTCCAAGACTCTCTCCTTTTCGGGACTATTGTGATTCAGACAGACAATATTCAGTAGTTTGGTACATCAACAAACAAGGAGAAACCCAGTCTTAACCCTTGTGTCGAAAAGCTCTCAGAGTGTGGCAATAGTTGGTCTCATCCAACCATTTTCTGAGAGCAATGCACATTCTGGGGAAGTCCAGCAAAATAGCAGACAAATTGAGTAGGTCCATTCTACTACCTCATGAGTGGTCTCTCAACATGAAAGTGACAGAAATGATTTTTCATCATTGCGAATAGCCTTGTTGTGGTCTTCTTACTTCTGCCCTAAACAAATGCAGCAGCTTCTTTGCCCTGATCCCCACACTGGGGGAATCACCCTGGGATGCTCTACTCCATGATTGGTCCCCCGGTCTCTTGTATGCTAACCCCAAACTCCCCTAATTCACAAATTTCTTCAGAAAGCTGCCCAGTTAAACAACAAAGTCATCCTCATTGAACCTTACTGGCCTCAACAGAATTGGTTCCCCTTCCTTTGGCCTCATCTACTTTACCCACCTTGGATTCTGGATCTGATTCCAGATCCTCTGTCTCACCCAACAGGCATGACTCATCCAGATTTCACAAACCCCAGGCTAACAGCATGGCTTTTCCAATTCCTTTGCTAGCCAGACAACTGATGCTCGCTTCCCCTATCTGTCATATATTTCTATCTTCCCACAAGGCTTATACAAGAAAATGTCACAAAAATAAATGGAAAAGGTTTGTTTTTTGAGCACATCAGAAACACACTGACCCCTTCTCAGCTCTTGTACAAAGTGTTCTTGAGTTTTTGGCAACAATTTTTAATGAGGATGCTAGCTCCTCAACAATTAGAGTTCAGTTGGCAGCTATCTCCAACTTTCATATTGGATTTGACAATTCTTCTTTGGCCTCATCTAAGCTTTGTAGGGCGTTTTTGAGAGGCACTCTCTTGCTGAGATCTCCCTATTAAGATCCTTTGTCACCATGGGATTTTAATTTGGTACTTCAGGCCTTAATTCATTCTCCCTTTGAACCAGCAACAAAATGAGATCTTAAATTCCTGACTTGGAAAACTACTTTTCTAGTGGCCATTACCTCTACTAGAAGAACTTCAGAACTTCAAGCGCTGTCCTCTGATCCTTCCTACTTCATTTTTCATAGAGCTAGAGTAACATCATGTACCAACCCTTATTTTCTTCCTAAGGTGACGTCAGAATCCAATATCAGCCAGTCCATTAATCTGCCAGTCTTCTTTCCTAAATTTGCAAACAGAGGTGAATAAATGTTGCATTTATTGGATGCCCTTAGTCAATTACATTTTTGCTTACATAGAACAAAAGAATTTAGGAGGACAAATCAATTATTTGTCCCCTCTGCAGATTCTAAATTGGGCAAATGGGTTGCAAAGGAGACTTTAGCCAGATGGCTGATGGATTGCTTATCATTTATCTACAACAGGTTGGTCTATCCTTACCAAAACCTTTAAGAGCACATTCAGCTAGTTTCATGGCAATTTTTTTAGTGTTCCTCTCTAGGGCTTCCTTGAACAATATCTGTGCAGCTGCAACTTGGGCCAATTGTCATACTTTTATTATTCATTACAAAATGGATCTAGTCTCGAGGGGAAGAGCAGCCTTTGCCTTAACTGTGTTCAGGAATATCCCTCCTTAGATTCCACCAGGGAATTTAGGTAGCTGGGGACTCTGTCCCAACAGTTGAGGATTGAATGAAAATTGACAATTTTAGATAAAGAAGTTATGTACTCACTGTAATGTTCCATATGTGTTGTCCATTTTCATTCTTCCTCAGCTCCCCCACCCACCAACCCCCAACCTCTGTCACAACTGATTTTTGGAAGAATGAGAGTTTATAAAGACACCTCTGACCTTCATGTTCAGCTCCAGATATGGCGCCTTCTGGCAGGGATTTTCTATTCGTACTTCCTACTTTATGTCAACCAGCAAACAAGATCTGAGGTATATTAGGGGTTGGTGCATTATGGGTAAGGGAAGAGCTCAAGAGCTTTTTGGTGGCCACGAGCTAAGATAACAGCCAAGTCGGATCTGAGGATCAGATCCAAACACAACAGTTGAGCAAGAATGAAAATGGACAACACAGATGGAATGTTATGGTGAGTACATAACTTATTTTTAAGAAGTGGCTAGGTGGTTCCAAGAAGAATTCTGGAAACTTCGAAAACCATGGACAGTTCAATAAGTCAAATGACTATTTGAGAGACTCTGCTCCTATCTCCCACCCTAGCAGAACCTTTAGTGGCATCTGAGTTTACTTTAAGCCAAACTATCCATCTCCCCATTTCCTTTACTGAGCCCAAAAATGAGCAGAAAAGAATATTTCATACCTTGGATCTCCACAAACAACTCAGTTACTATGTTTACAGAACTAAATCTTTCAGATCTTCTGATTTATTGTTCATTTGTTGTGAAGGTAAAAAGAAGAGACAATTTGTATTAAAAAAAGACTTTCCAAATGGTTGTCCAAGGCTATTACCTTTTGTTATAATCACCACCACAAAACTATTCCAGGCAGGGTCAAAATCCACTCTACCAGAGTTTTGGCTTCAGCTATGGCTTCTAGGGAAGGGTTGGATTCTAGAAGTATCTAGAAGTTGCAACTTGGTTCTCTGTACATGCATTTACAAAGCACCGTAAGACTGATTCCTTCTGCAGGCCTAGATCAGACTTTGCAAGGACCATTCTCCAGGGACTCCCAGGCTCTTTTCCTTCCACCTTCCAGATGTAGTAATCTAGGGTAATCTGCCCATATAGCTAAGGCTACTGCATCAGTGATCAGTATGATGGACATAGTACAGTTGTGTCAGTAAATTTATTGTAACAGCAGATGTTTGAATTATCACTGCTGCAGTAGCTGCTCCCTCCCTCAATCCCCCTTGTTTTTTTGGTGCATTGTTTATGCCAGGATATGGTTATTTATTTTTGTTCTTTCTAGTATTGTCCATTCATGGCATAGCCTTCCTCACGCTTTTGGCAATAAAGTTCTGAAGGTCTTGGTGACCTTAGATATGCATTTGAAAAACAAACTGCTAAAACCGGCTACTAATTGCTTAATAATGTTTTTAACAGCTACTTTCAGTGTCAGCCAAACCATGGCCTGTTCATACGTGCACATAAAGTTGTGAAGATGGAAAACTCATCTCTTAAGTTAAATGAGGTTAGGACCAGTCACAAGAAGGATGCTACAGCAATGGTCAAAAACAGCATATCACCCCCTAATTCTACAGGTTCTAAAGCATCATCATTACCTGCTGAAACAAGTCACACCACAGAAAACCAGTCCAGCACATCACACCACAATTCTGCAAGTTCAAACACATCTTCATTAACTGGCAAATCAAATCACAGTAAGAGGGTATGATTTTTTTTGTATTTAACAACCAAAAACATGTTTTTTATATGTTTACAAAGCGATGTAATTTGTATATAGATGGCATGATACAGAAACACAACTCTGCATCTTAGGTCATAGGTTCATAGGTATTTACTAGGGTATTAATCTATGAAGCTGTTAAGAAGCCTAATCTTACTTTCTCATGGCAGTTTTTAGCCCTTATATTTTGCATAAAAATAACCAAGAGATGAGCCGAACAAGGATATGTTGGAACATGTATGTTTCTCCTATCCATGCAGGACACGGGTGCTAAACTGGCAGTGAATTTGCAGTTATCCATCCATTCATCCAAATTACATTTGAACGCAGTAACAGAAGTACTTTTCTTTATGTAGCCTGGAAAATGGTTCCAAAGAAACAGTATTCTCTGTGATACAAAGTGTCCCTCCAATATGCTGTATTTATTTCACAAAAGAAATTCAGATCCATTGCATGGGTTAATATACATACATATGTTTCAAGCACAGGCATTAAAGCCCTTCTAGATTGCCAGTATGCCAAAACACTTGTTCCCATAGTAAATGTCCAGGCTGTTCTTAAAAATATCTAAACGAGTGCTTACTTTAATGTAATTTGGTAGTCTGTTCCATACATCATCTACTCTGTCAGAGAACCAATTAGTACACTTCTCATTCCTATAGAATCTTCTGCATAGGTTATCTGACGATTCTCTAGTACTTTTTGATAACCCCAAACATTCCCAGAGGTAGTTGTCCCTAAATACCATATATATCTGAATAAGATCTCCTCTTAAATATCTGTAAGAGACACTGTACAAGTTCAGATATTTTAGTCTTTCATAATAACTTAGATTTTCACATCCATGGATGCCCTTAGTATATTTCCGCTGAACTCTTTCCAGTTTATTCATGCTTGTTTTCCTATAGGGGTTCCATATTGTTATTCCATACTCAAGTCTGGGTCTAATGTAACTAACAAACAATGACTTCATTATGTTTGATTTCCTAGACTTTATAAATCTTTTTATACAACCTATAGTTCTATAACTATCATTAGCCAATTGGTTGATATGATTAGAAAAACTCATAGCTGAATCTACCCATATACCCAGGTCCTTAAATGAGTCTATAGTTTCAATCACTGTGTGTTGTATTAAATATTCGCCTTTCAGTTTATGTCTCCCAAATCTCATATGCTTAGTTTTTGATGTATTTATCAACATATTATTCTCCTGTGCCCAAATGGTCAGTTTAGTCAAATTATTTTGCAGACATGCCTTTTCTGTAACACTTGTAATCAGTTTACCCAATTTCAGGTCGTCAGCATATAGACTGTAGAACACCTCAGATAATATGATACTAATGAGCTTGCAAATGTGAAACAGATATGTCAGAATAGGGTATGTTGAAGCCCTATAGGCAAGGCAGAGTCAAATCTCAGTAGCCTGTATGATACTGAGAAGAGGGACAAGGCTTTGAGATGGTCTACATAGTTTTTATTATTTTGGATCTTGATATCTTTAGCAACATTCTGTGGATTTGTGCAGAGCTAACTACCTGGCTGTGTTGGATTCTATAACCATGTGATATACTAACTGACAAGTATACTTTTTTTGCACTTGATTGTACTGTACTGCATTTATATATTTGTCCTGTGTATTCTGTGTGCATTGTTTGCTTTTCCCTCCCTCTCACCCAGGTGTTGTTGTGTTCGTAAAGTTGGTGGCTTTGGAATTGTTCGCCCTTCCTGTAAAATTGATTTTAGTTACTCCTCCCATTCTTAACTCATTTGCTCACTCAACTGAGTACAGTGAGATCATTTGGAAAGGACTACCCCTTTGCTTGTTTGATTTTGGACACTCCTGCCTGTCCCATCTCATCAGCAGAGTCTACTGAGTACAGCGAGGATTTGGGAAGGCCAACCCCCTTAGTTTCTTAATCTTGAACTATCTTCTGTTTCCTCCCTCTCCACTCAAAAATAAAAAAAATTACATTTTATTCAACTGCCATTACCGTAATTCCGTTCTACCTACTTTATCACCCTATTTTTGCTGTGTGCTCTTAAGTGTTCAAGTCCTCTTATTCTGCTGCATTTATTGCTGCTTGTTAGTAGCCTGACTAAATTTATCTGTTATTCTAACCATCTTTGTTTTGGTTTTAGCACTTGTGCTTCAGGCCAGTTACTTTACATTTAAGGTTTTTGTGGTCTACACTCTTGTGGACAAACCCTTATCAAAACCCTCTCTCAACAAGTCCGCCCAAGTATTCGGAACACTATGTCTGGACAATTCTCCTCAGTTTCTCCTGCCAGCTGGTTGACATGGGCATACTGAGACAGTGTAGCAACTGCCTCATGTTTACTGACAGCCCTCTTTTCCTAGCACATAATTCTACTACTTGTGAGAAATCGATCTACATCAGTAACCTGGAATCCATGCTCTCTCATGCCACAGTCAGTACTCCTGACAAAGAGGAGCTTGCCAGCATAAACACTACACCACCCACATCACAAAGCCAAGCACAACACACACACACACACACACACACACACACACACACACACACACACACACACACACACACACACACACACACCTATGCAGGGGCCCTCAATAAAAACTTACCTAAACAGCAGCGACCTCCAAAACACATTCACAAAAATTCCACACATAAAACCAAACACATCATATGTAGCAGACAATACACCAGTGTCTCACAAACACAGCCCATAAGGCAAAACAATAAACCATCACAGCCCATGAGGCATAACAATAAACCAAACATAGTAGTCATTGGTGACAAAATTGTAAGACACACCGATGTCCCCCTCACCAGGCTCAACAAGGAGAAGGTCATGGTCAGTTGTCTGTCTGGTGCTAGAATCCGCCACATCATGCATGCACTTAAGTCTCTCCACAACAAGTACAAGTATGACTCTGTAATTGTCCATTTTGGTGTGAATGACTTGAGATGTACCTCCCTGGACTATATGAAGCGGGACATGATTGATCTCTCAGAGTATGTATCCCAGGCAGGTATGACCCTAGCCCTAAGCAGCATCCTACCTTCACCAAGAATATTAACACAATATCAACAAAAAAAATTAACTTCAACAAGTGGCTTAGTTTCTGGTGTCATTCCAAGAGGATCCAGTATCTGTCTGCCTAGAATGACTTGGTTAACAGGCCTCATTGCTTTGCCAGAGATGGCCTCCACCTGTCACCACTGGAATTCTGGATCCTGGCCAAGGCTCCCACCTCCCCCGTTGTGCCTTTTGTTAGACAATGTCCCAAAGACAAATCTTCCAACATAAAAGATCTGTCAAAAGCAAATTGAAGGTCATGCTGCTAAACACTAGGAGTCTTACTCTGATAATGCACTCACTGGTGGCTCTCCTTGAACTGGATGATGCAGATGTCTGTGCAGTCACGGAAACCTGGTTCAGGGCTGCAGAGAGCACTCCTGCCTTACCAGGCTATACCTCATTCCACACATTCCAACCCCAAAATGAGGTCAGGAAGACCAAGGGTGGCGGGGTCTCTATCTTCATTAAGGACGGGCACACCTCCAGAATGGTCTGCCAGCATGACACACTGGAACCACTCCATGTGCAGCTGACAGTTGGCAAGACACCCATCTAAGTTATAGCCAGCTATAGACCCCTCCATGACTCAGGCCACCCACTCCTCTTACCTGGATCTACTTGACTCCATCAAGGTATCCCCTAACATCCTGATCCTTGGTGACTTCAACTACCCCACCATAGACTAGGTGAACTATTCCTGCACTAATGCAGTCACTCAGTGATTCCTTGACTTCATCAGTTCTAATGCACTAGACCAGCTCATCTCATTCCCCACAAGGGGAGATAACATTCTGGACTTGGTTCTCACCAACATAGGTGACTGCTGCACCAATCCCATAGTATGTTCTTCCCTGGTGTGATCAGATCATCGAACTGTCTCATTTGAAGTTTATATCCCATCCAACCTCCCCCCAGCCATAATCAAGCTAAAAAAGTTCTCAAAAGCTAACTGCAACCTCCTAAGGGAGGGTATCTGTAGCTTCACACCACCACCACCCTCAGAGGATGCAGACAACTATGCTGAACAGTACGCCAATGCAGTATACAAACACCTGTACAACTGCATGGACTCAGCCATACCCAACAGAACTAAAACCTGCTCCTCACAAAAATACAAACCTGTTTGGTGGCAATCCTCTATCAACAGATTTTACAGGAAAAGGAAGAAAATGTTGCCCAAGGGTAAAAAGGGACAAATTAGAAATTGGAAAAACTGCCTCAACAAACAAATTAGATCACTAGTGAAAACCTCCAAAGCCAAGTATGAATCAAAACTACTCTCCAAATCAAAGGGAAACCACAAAGCCTTCATCAGATATGTCAGGGAAGTAAATATTGTGGGAAGAAATATCCATGGAATTGTTATGGCTATGTACAGGCCCTAGGGCCGATAGCCTAGTACCAACCTTTGAACCTATGGCAAAGCCCATGTTTGTTCCAAATTAGTACTTAAGATTATCACTTACACTGATCCTGTTGACTTAGTCAACCTGCTAGCAGATAGGTTCAGTCCAAACTTCACCCCGTCTCCCCAAAAGGCTCTTTTGACATCCTTGATACTTGTCCTGAACCTCACATCTCCATAGATCAAGTGTTAGAAGCCCTACCCAAGGCAAAGAACACAGCTTCCATGGGATCTGATAGTATTCCAGGCTGTATTCTGCACCATCTCCAACAAGAGCTAGCCTCGCCATTGAGCAGCCTATACAACCACAGCCTAAGTACAGGCTTCATTCCAGCAGAATGGAGAACTGCCATTGTCATCCCCTTGCACAAAGGTGGTGCCACTACTGACCCTGGAAACTATCATCCCATTAGCTTGACAATTCTGATCTAGATGGACATAGGTAATCTCCAAGCACTTGACCCCACCCAGTTTGGATTCGTCAAGGGCAGGTCTTGCCTGTTAAACCTGGTTGACTTCTTTGAAACTGACACAAAGGCCCTGGATGAGGCAAAGTCAGTACATACAGCTTACCTTGACTTGGCCAAGGCCTTTGACACAATCCCCCTCTCCAGCATCATCAAAAAGCTAACACAACTTGGTGTAAATCCCTATATAATCAGGTGGATGGCCAACTGGCTCACCAACAGGACCCTCAAGGTCAAAATAGGCACCTCCACCTCTGATAGCAGACCTGTCACTAGTGGAGTTCCCCAGGGATCTGCCCTTGTACCCCTCCTGTTTGGCATCTACTTCTCAGAGGTTCAGGCAAAGACAAAAGGCCTGTGGCTGACCAAGTTTGTGGATAACTGTAAGTTGGGTGCTGTCATTGACTCCACACATGCCGCAAGAGGGTCGCACAGCACCTAATGTCTACTGCCAAAGTCATGGCCTCAAGCTAAATGCAAAAAATGTACCATCATACCATTCAGCAGAAACATGGCCCCTACTGATTACCACATCAATGGTAACCCCCTAAACACACAACCTGTGGTGAGAGACCTGGGTACTCAGGTTGATAACAATCTTGCATTCAACCAACATGTAGACAAGTGGCCAGAAAAGCCTTTTACTTGGTTCATCTTATAAGTAAAAGGAGGCCATTACCTCTCTATATTCCTCCCTCATTAGACCAATAAGTGAGTATAATACCCCATTTGGTATGTACCTCTCCAAACATCTGTACCAACTGGAAAGGCCACAGAAATACCTCACAAATAGAATCCATGGCCTCCAAACCTGTCCTATGTGGACAGGCTCAAATCAGTATCATGCTACTCAGTCTCATACAGATTGCTCAGAAATTATCTGTGTCTCACCTACAAGGCAATCTCGGATCCTGCCCTACTAGAGATGCTCCATATCCATAAGTCTAATTCCTCATGCATTACCTGCTTGAAAGGCCTGAATCTAATATGCAACATCAACAAAACCTGCTGGAGAAACTGATTTGTCTCCCAGAAGCTGCTCCGCCTCTGGAATAGACTTTCCATACACGTCAAACAGAGTACCTCACTGACTCTCTTCAAGCGCAACCTTGATGAGTGGATGGAAAATTACAAATTTGTCCCAGGGGTTCCACCTGTGTCCCTCATTGACAGGGGTGACAGGTGCTGACTGAGGTTTCTTTTTGGGGATAAACTCTTGGCTAGGCTTGTAAGGGCCCCAACCTTCAGTGATCCTATAAGAAAGCATTGTGGTCATTCTAGTTGTGATAAGTGTTTGGAAAGGTACATACCAAAAGAGGCATTATTGTCAATAACAAACCTAATGAGTGCCAATACAGTGGAAAAATTACATTCCTGGATATGGATGCAATACCTTTATATATAAGCTTTGTAATGAAAAAGATGCCCTCACAACAGAGAATATGTGGTGATCAAAAGACAGTTTAATGCTAACATACGTCTCCAGATCCCTAACTAAAATGTTTATATTATAAATATAATATCTTTGTATTAGATTCCCTAATGATTTATTGCATTACTACTGCTTAGGGCTTGTTCTTATGGGTGCTAGTTCTTGAAGTTTGAAAGTACCCAGATTCCACTGTTCATGCTCCTAAAAAGACCAATTCCCTCTTTAAACCCACATGTGAGGTGTGGTGAGATATCCCAACCATCAGACTGTAAAGTCTTATGTGATTTTTTCAGTACAGTGTAAGTCTTTGAGACAACAACAAAGTTAAGATGACTGTACCATATGGGATCAAGAATTGCCCATGGAAGCCTTCATTCAGGCATCCTAGAGAGGTACATTTGCCCTCGCCAGTATCCCAGCAACTAAGGGAGACTTGTTTGTGGCCCTAACCCTACCTCTGGTGGCAACATGAGAACCTGCATCTTTGCGGAGACAACATATCTCCCTCAACCCCATGCATGTATGCTCATTTTCTTGTACAGCAAGGGCTACAGATATTAGCTTGGGCAGCCACTGCCCATATCCTACCTGTGCTGTCATACTGTTTCAGGTAGGCTACACTTGCAATGGAGCATCAGTGAGCCAGCAGGGACACTCCTTCCTCTTTCCAGGATGGGCATGTCGATTCTGTCCTACCAGCTCTATCAGGCACCTGAGCTAGTACTCAAACTCAGACTGACTGGATTGAAGCCTGGGCTTTGTCCTTCTATGCCACAGAGCTGGCTCTTTCAGTAGTTCTTTGATTCGCAAGAAGGGGCTTGCTAGTTGCTGGAGGAGAAATGGCTATTAAAGGAGACTAGCGTGCTTTTCTAGTCATCAAATTGCATGATAAAGTATATGGTTATTTATGCATTGCCTCTCTAAATGAGACTTCTAAAAAAGTGATAAAATCTTATTGCAGGAAGGATTGTTTCAGTCATAGGATCTGTCAAGACAGACTTTTTTGTAAATCAATTCATAGGTTCATAGGTAGGTATTAGGCTATCGGCCCAAGGGCCTAAGTAAGCCTAGCCAACAAGGTTCCCTGGCTTACGCCACCCAAGAAAGTTATTTTCCTGTGCCCCTGTCGAACAGAGCCATAGAAGTGATTCTCGGGGTGTATTTCCTATTTCCCATCCACTCATCAAGATTTTTCTTGAAGAGTGCTAATGAGGAACTTTGTTTGACATAGATAGGTAGGTTGTTCCAGAGTATGGGAAGTCTCTGAGACAGGAATCTATCCCTCCAGCATGTCTTGTTTATAGTGGTGACAAGTTTTAGGTCCCTAGAGCATGTAGCTTGGAGGGATTGGGATTTCTTTAGGTGTAGCATTTCCAACAACTCTGGGTTTGACATAGTTTTATATGTCAGGCAGAGATCACCTCGGAGTAGGCGATATGCTATGGAGTAAAGCTGGAGTTTTTTGAGACGGTCAGTATAGGGCATCTGTTTGAGGCCAGTAATCCCCTTTGTGAGGTACTTCTGTGGCCTTTCCACCTGCTGCAGATGTGCTGTGAGGTACATTCCAAAAGGGGCATTGTACTCTGTAATGGGTCTAATGAGTGTCAAGTAGAGGGGAACAATGACCTCTTTTTTCCTGGATGAGAACCCTTTTGTGATGAGGTGTGCCACGTAGAAGGATTTTCTGACTACTGTGGCAATGTGATTATCAAAGGAGAGACTACTGTCCACCTGGGTCCCAAGGTTTCTTATCACATATTCAGCTTTAAGTAGACTGCCACCTATGTGGTTGTTCATGGGTACAGAGTTTTTACCAAAGGGGATGACAATGCACTTTTTGGCATTGAGAGTGAGCCCATGACTCTGACACCAGGCATCTGTCTCAGTGAGGCCCTTCTGTAGGATGTCCACATCATTTGGGGACTCGACTATGGCTCCTAGTTTGCAGTCATCTGTGAATTTCATTAGCCAAAGGCCTTCTGTGTTAGTCTGTACTTCGGAGAAGTAGATACCAAACAGGAGAGGTCCCAGGACTGAACCCTGTGGTACTCTACTTGTCACTGGTTTGAAGTCAGATTTGGAGTCTGCAACTTTTACAGTGTGGGTTCTGTCAGTGAGCCAGTTGGCAACCCATCTTGTGACGTAGAGATTTATACATAGTTTAGTGAGTTTAGCTATAATTCCAGAATTGGGGATGGTGTCAAAAGCCTTGGCGAGGTCAAGATAGGCTATGTGAACCATCTTCCCCTCATCTATGGCTTTGGTGACTGCCTCAAAGAAGTTTATCAGGCTTAGGAGGCATGATCTGCCTTTCACAAACCCAAACTGGGTGGGGTTCAGAGTTTGAATGTTACCAATGTCTTTGTTTAAGAATTCCATGATGATACGCTCCATGGCCTTACAGACTAGGCTCGTCAGGCTAATAGGGCGATAGTTCCCAGGATCAGTGGTGGCTCCCCCTTTGTAGAGGGGGATAACTGTTGCTGTGCACCATTCAGGGGGCACAAAGCCTGATGTGAGGCTATGATTGAACATGGTGCTTAGGTGGGGAGCCAGTTCATTCTGAAGTTCGTGTAAAACGCAGCCTGGGATGTTATCCGGTCCCATGGATGCTGTGTTTTTTGCTTTAGAGAGTGCAGCTTTAACATGCATAGTTGTGATTAAAGGGACTCTGCATTTTTCCTGTATAGATATGGGCCAATTAGGGGGTGAGAGGGGGGTAAAGTTAGCACTCAACCTATCTGCCAGGATGTTGGCAATATCAGTTGGTTCTGTAATTTTTGTGCCATTGTGCTGTAACTCAGAGCAGATCTGGGTGTTGCCATTGAGATTCTTGACATAGCTATAGAATGCTTTGTGGTTGTCCCTGGAATCAGTGCCAATTTTATTTTCGTAGCTAGCTTTGGAGGATCTTATAAGGGATCTCAGCTTCTTACTGAGGCCAACCAGGGAGCTCCTCCACTCATGGGATTTTACTCTCTTTTGCAACAGTTTCTTCCTTCTGTTGTAGAGTTTGATTATGGCAGGGGACCACCAGATTGGCTTCCTTTTTTTGGAAGATAGCATCTTGGTTCTGTTTGGGATAGCACGATCCATGCACTCATGTAAGTGCTTATAGAGTTCATTTGTTTAGGATTTAGCAGTCGTAACTGTATTGTTCATCTGCATGGGTGTCATGAAGTTTGTAATTTCTATCTTAAGAAGCATGAAGTTAGTTTTGGAGAAATTTTTTACTGTGATTTCCTTAATGGGGGGTGGGGCGGCATGTGGATATCTAGGGTGATTAGCTTATGGTCGGTTCTCACTAATGAGGAGTTGACTTCAGGTGCGGAACACTGGTCACTCATGTTGGTAATGACTAGGTCTAGGATATTGTTGCCCCTGGTGGGGGTGTGGATAAGTTGATCCAGGGCATTGGAATTTATGAACTCCAGGAAGCAATGAGCAAAGAAGTTGGTACATGAGTAGTTTTCCAAGTTAATGGTGGGGGAGTTGAAATTGTCCATTATTTGGGTGTTTAGTTGAACCCTAATATTTTCCAGTATATCAAGAAAAGAGGAGTGGGAATCCTGGGGCATGGTGGGGGATCTGTAGCAAGCTACAATTTGGATTGCAGTTTTGCCCAGAGTTAGTTGCACTTGGATAACCTCAGATGCATTATGCTGAGCAACTAGCCTGGAGGTGTGGATATCCTTAATGAATATGGCCACACCACCGCCTTTGGTGTTCCGGTCCAGGTTAGATGGCTGAAAAGTGTGGTATGAGTTATAGTCTGGTAAAGCAGGGGTGCACTCTGGAGCCTTTAATCAGGTCTCAGTCACCGCACAGATATCGATGTTCTCCATTTTAAGGAGTGCCTCAAGGGAGGGCATTTTGTGATTTAGACTTCTGGCATTGAGTAGCATTACACTCAGCTTTTGCTTGCCTGTTCCTGTCATGGTGGTGAATTTGTCATTTGAATCTTGCGTAAAAAAAGGCACTATGGGGCAGTAGGAGCCTTAGCCAGTATCCAGAATCCCAGGGGTGACAGGTGCAGGCCATCTCTGGCAAAGCATCATGGTCTGTCAACCATGTCGTCCCAGGCAGACAGATACTGGATCCCCATAAAATGACACCAGAAGCTTAGCCAATTGTTGAAGTCAATCATTTTGTCCTTGTACTGCGGTATCATTTTGGGTGATGGCAGGATGCTATTCAGGGCAAGGGTCATACATGCCTGGGCTACAAGATTGGAGAGCTCTTCCATGTCTCTCTTCATGTAGTCAAGGGAGGTACGTCTCAGCTCATTCACACCAACATGGACAATGACAGAGTCATATTTTTACTTGTTGTGGAGTGACCTGAGTGAATGGGTTATGTGGCGGATCCTGGCACCTGACAGGCAGCTGACAGTAACCTTCTCCTTGTTTAGCCTGGTGAGTGGGACATCAGTGTGCCTGACTATAGAGTCACCTATGACTAGTGTGTTGGCTGCATTATTTTGCATTATGGGCTGTGGTTGAGTGGCACACTGAGTCGGTGGGTTATGTGTCATTTGGGTTGTGTTGGGGGGTGGAGGTTGCTTGCATTTCTAATTTAGAGGTCTCTGTTGCTTGAGCAGATTATTATTGAGAGCCTCTGCGAATGTTTTTGTGTTTCTATGTGTGGATTTTGGTGGTGTAGGTTTAGTGGGACTATGTGATGATTGTGGTGCAGTACAAGTGTTTACCTTCACCTCTTGACTGTCAAGTTCATTCTTGGTTGGAGAGAGCTTTACCTCCAGTTTGGCTAGATAAGTGCATCTCTCATAGGTTGTAGTGTTGGGTGGTAGGAGGAGAGGGTTGTCTGTGTACATGAGGCAATTGCTACTTTGCCCGGAGATGCCCAGATTAATCAGATAGACAGGAGAAAACACTGGGAGCTGACCCATGGACATGCCTAGACAAGTGAGGAAAGAGTACAAGAGCTGTTTTTCTCTAAGCAAGTGTGGAAAGTAAGTAGAAAAACTGTTTTCCTCTAGGTAATGAGGAAGGTTGAGTGCTGTAGTAATTTATAGCTTATTTAGTGCTTACAACAAGTTCTGAACAAGTGCTGAGCATGAATAAGCAAATTCAAGTGCTAAAACTAAGACTCTGTATCTGAACTAGACTGGTTACAGGAAAGAAACAAGTGCAAATGCAGGCTTTTAAATCAGATAGTTGAGACAGATGGAGGAATTGTCCAAATGGCCAATAACTACAATATCTTTGTCAGACGCCACTCCTTATGTGATAGATAGGTTACCTAGTGCTTACCACTCCCACTGATAAGTTGCAGGCTTCCCCCTAACACAAAGCTTGGGGGTCTCAGGAGCTTACAAACAGTCCTGGATACAGCAAATCTGTATCTGGACCAGACTAGTTACAGGAAAGGTGGGAAAAAAGTGCAAATGCAGGCTTTTAAATCAGAAAATTGAGAGAGATGGAAAAGCTGCCCAAACGGCCAATAACTAAAATTTTTGGGCCAGAACCACTCCTTATGTGGTAGATAGGTTACCTAGTGCTTACCACTCCCACTGAAATGCTAGCTGGCTTCCCTCAACAAAGACAGGCTTGGGGGGGGGGGGGCTCAGAAGCTTACAAACAGTCCTGGATATAGCAAATCTGTATCTGGACTAGACTAGTTACAGGAAAGGCAGGAAACACATGTAATTTTTTTGTTACAGTTAAGAAGAACACAGGGAGATTCTAGCAAAGTTTATTTTTTTTAATATAAAGGAAAGGGAGAGAAGGGAAGCAGAAGATAATTCAAGGTTAGGAAACTAAGTGGGTTGGCCTTCTCAAATGTTCTCTCTGTATTAGGTAGTATGAGCTAATGACACTAGACTGGGAGGAGTGTCCCAGATAAAATTTACAGTAGGGGCAGGCAACTGCAAAGCCACCAACTATAACAGCAAAACACCAACAGGGAGGGTGGGGAACAATACTACAGCTACTAGCCTACACTCTTTTATACAGTAAACACTACAGAAATGTTTATCACAGCAGAAGAACAGCAGTGAGCCACAAAATTAAAGTTTTAAAACAGATAAAGGGACAAGGAGACTCTACAGAATGATTTTAACTACAAACAAATCAGTTATATGATACACTCCTTGGCAGGAAATCAGAACAAACAAAC
The DNA here is from genome assembly GCF_019279795.1 of Protopterus annectens. Lineage (NCBI taxonomy): Eukaryota > Metazoa > Chordata > Ceratodontiformes > Protopteridae > Protopterus > Protopterus annectens. The sequence goes on along the minus strand of NC_056726.1, from coordinate 422,436,128 downwards.
AGGTGCTTAACAAGCAGAGAAAATTTCCCATTAATACCTTTCACACAGTGAGAGTATGTCTGTTATTTTGTGCTCTGCATTTCCAATATGCTGACAACCTTTGTGTACAATCTTGAGTTTACACTCATTTGCTGAGGTCAGATCATTATGTGCTAGGAACATCATTGCCCCTTGATTCAGATCCATATGCAGTCTGTAAGCAGGTCCCTCACAGATTTTAATGACATGTAGGCCAAACAGCCAGCTTTCACTTATCTTTCCAGTTTTCATTACATTGGAGCTGTCTCCTAAAGAACACCAAAAATAAAGTGAATAGCATAGAGTCCCATGGTATGCCAATGGGGCTGATAGGATTTAAATCCCGGCTTGCATCTCAGTGCCTTAATGGCTGTGATATAGCACTTTTTCTGTTGCAATTTGTTATTTGAAAGTTTATTTAGTATTTTACTTTGGTCCTTTTGTCTTGAAAATATTTATATTGCAGAAACATCAATGAAAAACATGTTAGAATATGGTAATTCAAACTGAAGTCCAGTTTTCAAATCAATAATCTAGTGATTGTTTCTGTCATAAAGAACTTTGCATCAAAATAGTTGAACTGTATGTTTCTGTAATGTTATGCACTATGTTTGTTTTTCTTTCGGCTTTTCCCAGTTAGGGGTTGCCACAGCGGAACTCCGGTCCGCTAATGATTGGCAGTCGATTTTTATGGTGCCAAGGTGCCAGCCTGATGCCCAACCTTCAATGAAGGCACGCCCATTCACACATGTCTTTCGAACACCACTCGACCGCGGGGAAGACATGCAGACTCCACACAGAAGGCACTCCAGCTGAGAATCGAATGGGAGAACCTCTTGCTGTGAGGCGACAATGCTACCGCTGCACCACCGCAGCTTACTACTAGATGAAATTGTAAGGTTTGATATAGGACACAAGAAAACAGCTGCACAGCTAAAAGAGTTCTCTCAGAGTGTCACTTTCATTCAGACATGCAGTTCTTCACTTTGATTCTGCTATGAATCATTAACATTTACCCTGATGAGGATATGACTCACCTAGTTAAAACAGTCAGGATTTAATCCACTGATTGAAATTACAAGCAAATATTTTATTGCTTGTGGCAACCGTCATGTACTTCCAGGCAGGGAGAAAGCTACACCCCTGAAACTTGTATATACCAAGTCCATGGTCATACAAACACAAAGTGAGAAATCACCAAAACAAAGAAATCACTGTTGACACACACACTTAGGAAAGTGCTCAGTGAGTTCAAAACTGGGAAGGGGAAGTTAGCAAACAAGTGCTGACAGAACTGGAAGTCTAGGAAGTGTAGTTATGCCTTGACTAACTTGTAACTGGCTGTTACAAATAACAATACAATTTGGTGGTATACATTACTGCCTTGACATATTCTCTAAAAAGGATTAGCAGTGTCATATCTTACATAACTTAATGATAAATATTTTTCCTTTCAGTGTGCAATAGATAATCATGAAGACCTGGATTATTTGCGAAGTCTGCTCTGGCAGACTGACAGAGAGAAAACAGAACTTAACTATGAGCTTCAGAATGAGAGGAGGTAAACTGATTTTTTTTACTAGTTAAGTGAAGATGCCATCATCATCATCATCAGTGGGCTAATTTTAATTTTCTTAACCCCAGTTTATTTTTAAGACCCTTCGTGCCTGTCCTACTTTTGCAGCCATTGATGCTGCAGGATATTTTTTATGGAAAAATATTATGGACATTGTGTCACAGAAGAGGCTAGTTGGACCTTCCAATCAGTGTTTCAGCTATTACTTTGCAGAGATGCTCTCTGTATATATATTGTAATAACATGAGCAGCCAATCGTCCTCCTCAGTTCTTTCAGCCATTCAGTTGCTGCATTTCAGGACTTGCTCTATTGGGTCCCGACATTTCAAATGGTTACACATTTGTCTGATGTATTAGAATTGGCCTGTTGGGTACAGACAGGCTCATGTCATTTTAGATAGTTTTTATCATATTTTAGTTTATATGTAGAGTTGGAGTCACAGCATCCTTCTTTTCCTGTCTTCTGTTGAATGTATTACAGATCGTTTCTTTTTATACATTATATTTGGATGCATTTTTATGCCTGAACACAATAACTCTGGCTATGAAGTTTGCAAAAGTTGTACTAGATGGTGTTTAAACTGCAGTGGAATGAAGAATTTTATATTTCTTTTTATATCTTCTGTGCCTTACTTTGTTTCTTGTTTGTGATCAAACTTTTAGTTTCACAAGTTAGTGAATCTCCAGTGCAGATTCTTTAGAAAGTGATCAGAATGGAACCTGAAAAACATATTTATCTAAAGCAACAGCAATTCTAAATTCTTCCAATCCCCTTCCATGTTTCCCACTTGTTGACTAGCCTTAATATACAGAACTGATCACTAACTGCTGTGATACTGGCAACCCTGCTGCCCAGATGTATTTTTAGAAGCTTCATATCAACAATACAATCCTAAAAGCTTTTTGCCAATAACACCTTACTTTCAATGCCTTGCTTATGATTTGTTCATTAAAGTCAGGCAGGTGACTTGGAGTATCCACTGCTGTTTTCCATGACCTTAATTATGACTAATCAGACTAGTTATGGCTTTAGCTAATGGCTTTGGTCAACTTAAAGAGAAATAAAGATTCCCACCAGTATTGGGTGATATGGCTGAGCTTCTCAGTGGTCAGTTTGGTCATAGAACACACCATTGCCAGGCTCTAAGGGAACTGCAATGGCTGGAACTTCCCCAGCTACTAACCTATTACCAATTAGTCATTGCCTACAATGTGGTAACACATCCAGGAAAAGAACCCTGCACTAGGCCAACTTCTTACCCACTATAATACAAATTGTACTCTCCGATCTTCCGACAAACCCCTCCTCTGTATCTCTAGGCCTAACAATACTGTAGGAAAAGCACTATTCTCCCACTCCATAGCTAGAAACTGGAATAATCTCCCTCCTGCTCTGATTTCTGCCCCTATCTCGTCCCACTTTAAAAACTCACTTAGAACACACTTAAAGAATAAGTGGCTATGCCCATTTATTACATAAGTCCTCAAATTATTCCACTTATATACCTCATTTCCTAATATACCTACTGTAAAATATATTACAGTCTAGGTCTTCTCCTAATGCTGATTGAATTTGTATACTTATTCTGTTATTAACCATGTGTAACTATTTTTTCCTGTATATGGTTCCACTTGAAACCATCGAATGATCAGAACATCGAAGTTCTAATCATCGAGACCAGAACATCGATGTTCAGAACATCAAAGGTTCAAAGTGAACCACAAAAAAACAAATAAACAGTCAAACACTATTTTATGCAGGGGGGCTTTGCCCCCCTGCAGCCCCCATGTAGGGGGCTGTGCCCCCCACACCCCCCCTACTTTAATATTCCAACTCCAAGATCGCACTACAGTGGGGTAAGGGAAATCTCCCGTTTACCACTATATGCGGTAGCACTAAACAGGAGATTTCCCGTACCCTACCTGCAATGCCAACACTCAGATGGCATACACACACACACACAACATGCAGGGCACCTTGCTGCCCTGCATATACACCCAAAACTTACCAGTTTTACTTACCTGGCACTCACACTTTCAACCTTCGATGTTCTGAACTTCGATGTTCTGGTCTTCATGATTAGAACTTCGATGTTCTGAACATTCGATGGTTTCAAATGGAACCACTGAATTTATTTATTTATTTATTTATTTATTTATTTATTTATTTATTTATATTTGTTGACCGGGAGTGTCCGACTGGATGTAGGTCCATTTTCAGTGGAGGCCCGGGGAGAAAAGCTCCACAGTTAAAATAAACAGACAGTAGTTACATTGGATTACATAGCGATTAACAATTTACATAGCAATTACTTACAACATATTTACAGATGAAGAACATAGTACATCAGTAGACAACTAGAATCTTTATCTGTGAAGTACATAACAGACATTAACAAATGTTACAAGAAGAAGTTCCTGCTGTATAATAAGTACTGGCTTATGATAATCTGAGCTTGCTATAATCAAGGTAGTTAGTAGAGTGGAAAGAAAGGTAGTGGTTGGATGGGGTGGGTGATATTAGAGTGGGAGTTGCAAGGGCATAGCCAGCATGTTTTTAGGTGCATTTTTAGTAAAGTTTTGAAGTGGGTGCATGATGGTATGGAGGTAATTGTGGGTGGGAGGGAGTTCCATAATTTGGCTATGGTGCAAGAGAATAGTGCTTCACCAGCAGAGTTATTGGCTTTAGTGATCTGCAAGTGATTTTTGTTGCTGGATCTTAGTGGTCTGGTGGCGCGATAGGGTTGGAGTACATTCTGGAGGGATGGGACATTTATTGGATGGTTTACTAGTTTGTGGGCGCGTGAGAGTTGATACCATTGAAGAAAGTGAGGGAGTTCAAGACAGCCCAGTTCAGCAAGTGAGAGACAGTGGTGACTATGGTACGATGCCCCTGTGGCGAATTTGGCGATTTTGTTGTAGCAGGTCTCTAGCTTGCTTAGATTGCATTGCCTTAGGTTGGTATATATTGGAGAGGCATAAAGTGGGGTGGAGATAAGGTGGGAATTTGCTATTGAAATCTTTGCTGCTTTGGTGAAAAGTTGCTTATTTCTGTATAGCGCTCCTAGTTTTTTGTGGACTTTTTTATGGTCATGGATATGTGAATGTCAAATTTTAGTTTATTGTCTATTTCCACTCCTAGCAATTTGGTGTGTTCAGTTGGGTATATAGTGGTGTTGTCTTTTGCTGTGATGTTAAAGTGTGAGTTGTTTTGAGTATGTTTGGTGGGTTGGAAGATGAGTAGTTTAGTTTTGTTTGGGTTGAGTATTAACTGGGCATCAGATAACCAAGTTTCAATAGAGGAAAAGGCTTCCTGTGTGACTTTTTGCAGTTTGGGTAGGGACTGGGCTGAGCAGATGATGGTTGAGTCATCTGCGTATTGGATGAGTGTGCCATGTTTGGTGGCAGAGGCTTGATTATTGGTGAAAACAGAGAAGAGTAGGGGTCCAAGGATGGATCCTTGGGGAACCCCTATGGAGACAGGTAGTTGGGGATGTCTGCCATACAACGGATTGTTGGCGGTCAGACAGGTAACTCTGAAATCAGTTGGTGACTGATTGTGAGAAGGATAGATTATTGAGGACAGAGATAAGTTGTTTGTGTGGGACCATGTCAAATGCTTTAGATAGGTCTAGGAGGAAAGTAGAAATATATAATTCTTGATATGTCTTCTGCTGTATACTGTATTTTAACATATTGTTTGAAAATTCTCTGTATACTGTATTTTAACATATTGTGTAAAATTTTACTTACTGTGGAGCTTTTCTCCCCGGGCCTCCTCTGAAAATGGACCTGTGTCCAGTCAGACCATCCCGGTTAACAAATGTAAAATAAAATAAAATAAATAAAATAAAATAAATAAATAAATAGGCATAGTAATAACTTATAAATCTATGAACCAAATGTTAAATTTTCAGGACCTTTTGAGGGTAATCATCACTGGGAAGGTTGCATGTTCCTGAATTTTGTTAGTTTGCATCTGAATCTTGGCAAGTTGACAATGAAGGATATTTATGGTCTGATTTTGCTGCTTAAAGAGGTGTAGTTTTTTTTATTTTTCGACAGCTTTCTCATTTAATGTGAAGACTCTTACCAAGCAGGCCTCTTTATCTGTGTAATAAATTCTTCAGTATTTTGATGCAGTAATCTTTGGGGATTCCGTTCAGAAACATAAATGACCTTCTTTGAAATTGTGGTTTTGTACCAGAATCATGTTATCAGCCCTGTTGCAGGTGTAAATAATGATATTAGATTGCCACCACCATCTTTTTTCCAAATGAACTGTGGACTTTATCATACTTTAAATCCCCATTAATCCACATTAGTTGGCTTCCTATCAGAAGAATAAGACCAAATCTTGCAAGTCCCAACACTTCAGAAACTAAAGTGCAATTCAAGCACAAAAGACAGACTTGTTCAGCTCATTGTTACACCTTTAAAATGTTTTGCGTATTAGAAGATTACAGGTGTTGCAACTTCCAGTGAAGTGCCGGAGACTGCAGTATCACCAGTCAGTCATGAAATGTCTTCTTTGCCCCTTTGCTCACAGTAAGGGAATGCTGTTGACTCTTACACAGACCTCAACTGTTTGGATTGACATTCACTCCATTAGGCAGTTGCCTGCTTCTAGTTATGTTACAAAACTGACATTGATAGCTATTTGCAGAATAGCTATTTAATCATTTTAAAATATTATAGTTTATCCTTCCACATTTAGAAATACCGATCTTTCAAGAACTCTTTTCTTCCAGACTATGCTTTTGTAACTCCAGATTTGACTTGTTACTCACATCACCCAATTTGGAAATATTATGGCTACTGCTTAAGCTATGCAGACGGAAGAGTAAATCTGTGGATCTACTGTATATCACTGAATGAAACTCACCAGCTGTATAGTGCATGACTCAAATGTATGGAAAGAAGTACTTGCCAAAAGTACAGCTGAAATCCCTGAAACTTCTTTTTGTAGTGTGGCAAGTCTTTATATCCCAATGTGGGGACTTTTCATCCACATCCCATTACTTAAATATACTATCTCCACATGTACAACAATGGGAAAAAGAGAAGACTCACAACGTGGTAAAACATGGTTTTCACTACAATCTAATTGCAGAGGTGGTGAGTGTGTGAAGTTATGATCGAAGATGTGTTAAAGTGAGTTTATCTCATGCAGTTTACAATCAGTGGGCTACATTTTACTTTTCCATGACTCGTGCATCTTCCTCAAAGTATTGTAGAAAAAATGAGAGAAATGACAATTGTTCCAGAGGCCTTTCTTGAGTGGATGATTTTCATTCACCCTTTATTAACAGGAGCAGTTCATGACATTCAATCCAACAGCAGCTCTTACATGTTTGAAATTGCATATCATTGGATTTTTTTTTCATTTACTGGTATTTTATGTTTAAATAAGAGTCAAAACCTGAAGAAACTGTTATCTGTGTCCCTGTGTGTAATTTATCCCTGTCAAATGGATATCCCAGCAGTGGCTAATTAGGATCCTGTCAGAGTACTTAATATATGAACATTTCAGAAGACTCTTAAAGATGAGCTAATACTGACCACTTAAATATCTGTACAGTCTCATTTGGGGTACTTTAGTTTGGAAGGACAGGTTGCAGAGAATGAAGGTATAAGCCCTCCCCTTAGTAGCTCTGTAGCCTTCTAACACAGTTATCAGACTGAAAGTAGAAGAGTATGTTTAGTGTCTTTAGTAATGTTGCATACTCGCTAAAATGTTTTTTTGTTTATGGTCCTTTCAGCTAATGTTTGTCAAGTTCATGTCACATTACACTAATCTCCCCTTTCAAATACTTCTATGAGCGGCTCATCCCATAAACATAGAGCTTATGCCAGTGTGTGGTTTCTTGTCCAAGATTATTGAGTTATGCCATTAATCTATTTTGGTTTCTGTGGTGTACATGGTTTTCCCATTCACTTAGTGGGTGCAGTTTATAGTACATTCTGAAGCATACAGGATATTTAAAGGGCTTCTGTTGGAAGGAGTGTAGAAGAAAGATGTTAACAACAAATCTGCTCACAATCAAAAGGATTCTTGAGCAAAACGTTGACTTACTTCTATAAATACTATAGTGCACAGTATGTAACATTTTATTTCATAACTATTTTTAACAGGAAAAATGAAGAATATCAGTTCTGCCTTGAAGAGCAATTGATTGCTAATGGCCACATGGAGGTAAGCTTAAATGTCATAAGAAACAAGTTATGTATTTAAGAAGAATATTCATCCTGAATCTCCTGTGTTTTGACTTATCAAGTCAGATGGTGTGAGCTTAAGTGTAAGGGAAGCTGGACACAGTGGCTATCATGTTAGAGTGGCAGATGTGCCTAAATCATTATCCCAGAACTCCTGGTATAGAAGTAGAGTTGCAGAGAGGTGGTGGAGCAAGTGACTCTTTTATCACTTAGTGAGGGACACAACAGGTGACCTTTGGTGCAGAAGGGTCTGTGTTCTATTCCCATACCAGGAAGGCCAATTGCAGATATTGCAATGCAGTACAAGGGGTGTGCTGCACTCCTGAGTATGTCATCCTTTAGATGAGACATTAAATTGAGGCCTCATCTGCCTGAGTTGGTGGTATCTTGGGTGGATGTAGAAGATCCCATAGTACCTATCCAAAAAGTAGGGGTTATTTGTACAGCTATTTACAATTTACTTATTTACAAGAAAATAAGCTTTCATTAAACATTATTTTCCCTTCATTTATAAACATTTCTTTACATATGTATAGAGCCCCACTCTTTATTCCACAACTACCACTTAATTTTCCTTATTACATTTGGTAATAGCCACTTTCCATTAAACATTATGTCATTCACTCTTTCATTCCCAATTATCCATATAATGTAATTTTTTAATCTAAATTATTAATATATTATTTATTATATCTTCCATAAAACCATATTCAATTATATGCATATTTATCTGATTTTACTCATGAAATTCTTTATTTTTTTCTATTAACCTTTCCCTTAAAATTTTAACTATTTCACATGTCAAAAATATTATCTGTTGTTTCCAGCTCTCCACAAAAAAGACAAATTCTCTCATATATTTTTATAGGGCACATTTCACTTTACTGGCAACTATTAATTTGCAATCTTCATAAGAAGTCCTGACATTCAGTATTTTTCTTACACCTTTTAGTTACTTGCTTTATAGCTTTTATTTTTTGTAGGTTAAATGTTCCCATGGATTCATACAATAATTTTGAGATATTATATTTTTAATACCATACTTTCCTATTTTCTTCTATTCCTTCTATCTTTAATTTTAATAATTTTATTTTTTCTTGATACAGTCTTATATCTTCATTTCTCTATTCTCTCTCCTTTTTGTTTGTTTTAATTATATCACATTCTTTTTTGTATTTCTCCTTAAATATACTTGTGAGCAACGTATTTCCTTTCCTATTTATTCATACCAAGGACCTATAAAAATTCATTAAAGCTCCATATATTACTGTGTTTATTAAACCTAACCCCCCATCTCTCCTTTTTCATATACAATACTCCTGTTTTCACTGGATTTAATCTAGACCCCCAGATAAATTAAATATTACCCACTATTCTGGCCAATTAAAAAAATATGTCATTGTTAAATTATCTTTCCAGATCTCTATTATAACTTCTCGACCTATTTCATTCCATTCCTTTTCATTAACTCTCTTAACTCCTTTCCCTATTTTAATAATTTCTTTATTTTCATCTATTTCAATCCATATAACTAACTTCCTCTATCACCATCTTCATAGTCTCTGACAGCAAAAAATAATCTGTCCTTGTTTTTACTTTTCTTTTTTGATATGTATTTTTTCCAAGTTCTATATCTCTAAAGCTCCACATACCATTATTTGTCTCATTATTTTCTTATCTGATCTATTTTCTTTCTTTTTATGTCTTATATCACAATTAAATTTCTCTCTTATTTTTATGTCCATATTCACTATAACATAATCCAATATTCTTTGAAATAATTGTTCCCGTTTTTATGTATCATGTAGGCATATACTGCTATTAATCTATATACTTTACTTTCCCACCTAAAATCCACTACTGTTAACTTCCTATTTAACTAAAGTATAATACAATATTTGCATTCCCTTCCTATATAATATAGCAATTCCTGAACATTTTTCATTATCCGGATTCTATATTATACCTCACATCCATAATGTTTATGTCTGTTGTCTTTCTTCTTTATTTAATAATGTAATATCTTCCAGTACTATCAAATCCACTTCACATATCTCACACAACTCCAACATTCCTATACTCCTCTTTATATTCTTTATACTATTAACATTAATAGATGAGATTCTATGATTATTTGTCGTCCTTCTCCTTATTTACAGTAAATTGTTGAGCTATGTATTCCCTTTCTTTTTAACATTCATTTCTACATCCTGGAATTTTCTTTTCCTATCTTTAGCACATTTCCAGACTGAACTTTTTTTTAACCACTCTCCAGTTTATTAACTCCATCATTAATTTCTGTCCCACAACCACTTTCCTCATCTACTTTTTTGCAGTAACTACTTCTCCTTGATTTAGTCCATTGCTTTCCAATATCTCTTCTTATACTTCCTCCTGCTGTAATTGCTCTTTCTCATTTACATCACTTTTGGTCTTCTTACTTTCTCACAATCCATCCATACATGTCCCATTTGCTTACAATTATAATATACATTTTAGCATCATTACCAGTTTCTCCACATGAATAACATTTTTTTATCACAGTTATTTACAAAATGTCCTTCCTTACCACAAAAAAACATATTTTAGGTTGTCCCCATTATTTAACCACAGCTCTGTTACCATCAACATTTATCATGCTTGGAATGTGAATTATTTTGCCATTTTCCATTTTTAAAATGACATTACAGTACCAAGACCCTGTCCATAGTCCCTATTACCTATAACTTTAAAAATGTTCTTTACTTCCTTACAATAATACTTCAAAAATACTTCTTAACAGACTCTCTTTCAGTTTCAGTTTGGAACTGAATATTAACTTTTTTTTTTTGTTTGTGTCTGTTGGAAAAAAGTCTGAACATATTTATTCCACTGATAACTTTCTTTTTTCATATTTAGCCAAGAAAGTTTCTAAAACTTCAGCTGTCTAAAAAAAAGTCACAGTAAATGTCTTTCTTTATTACTTCCTGTGCCTATCCCTAAAGGCACAACAATTTTGTCCCACACTTCACACCTGTCCATTTCCAATCTTTCCTTACTTTGAATCTTTACTAAAAACTTTCTTCTTCTTCTTCTCCCTTCTAATTTCTTTTTGCTCTGTGACTACCTCCACAAATTATCTTTTCTACATTTCCTTTCCTTCCTCCTGGTATACTGCTTCCATCATTTCACCCCATGATAGTTCCTTCCCTGTTTCTGGCTCACTCTGCTCCACTAAGTCTTTTAATATATATTATCCCACAACCATCCCGACTAGAGGGTTGTAATTGCAATCAAACTTCTTGTTTTGACTCCTTGAACAACTACCTTTGAAATAAGTCATTCATATCTTCAATATGATCTCCTTCTCGCTTCTCCTTCATGAACCTTTCTTCTACTTTCTCATCAAACAGCTGCATGGAGTCGGCATTTGCCTCTACTTCCTACCAATCATCCACCATGTTTGTGTATCATTCTCCCAGTCAACACTACACTAGGAATAGAATGGACATTTGCACTTGTAAGTCACATGCACTACAGTGTCATAACAGTAAGGGAAGTTCCTCGATGTCCTGGCTTAATTTCCATTGTAGTACAAAAACCACCTATGGCCCCCTCTGAAAACAGTCTACTAGCCTAGTGGGACTAAAACAGTTAACAAAAAATAAATAACAAGGATAAATAAAATGAAATAAATATATTTATTCATTCTTTGTGATTAATAATTTGGTGGCCTGTGGAGTAAAACTCCACTAAAGATTAAAAGAGTATAACAGAAACATAATTTCCAAACGAATACATTCAGTGCTTACAGGCAACACATGCATACTCCAATGTTTTGCACCACAGCAATTGCTATGCAGAGTAGGATGAAGAGTTTTGCCTTCTACTACAAAAATCAGCATGTTCTTTTTCACTGTATCAGTTTCTTTTGGTTTAGTTTCACTGAAATACAAATTGTAGCTTGCTACAAATCCCCCCACCATGCCCCAAGAGTCTCACTTTTAATATTTTCTAAACATACTGGAAAATATTAAGATACAACCAAACACCCTAATACTGGGTGAGTTCAACTACCCTGCCATTAACTGGGAAAACTACTCCTGTACCAACACCTTTGCTCAGTGGTTCTTGGAATTCATAAATTCCAATGCTCTAGAGCAACTAATTTGTACTCCCACCAGGGGTACCAATATTCTAGACCTGGTCATTACAAACATGGGAGATTGATGCTCCACACCGGTGGCCACCCCCTCATTGGTCAGATCAGACCATAAGCTAATCACCCTTGACATCCACCTTCGTAAAAAACTTCTCCAAAGCCAACTTCATGCTTCTCAAGTCAGAAGTAACAAACTTCATGACACCCATGCAGATGGGAACTGGAAGTTCAACTGCTGAATCCTACACTAAGGTGCAGTATGAGCACATTATCTCATGCATGGACCGAGCCATCCCAAATAGAACCAAGACCCTGTTCTCTAAAAAAAGAAAGCCAATCTGGTAGTCCTCTGCCATAAACAAGCTGTTCAACAGAAGGAAGAAACTGTTGCAGAAAAGAGGAAGAACCCAGGATTCAAAATACTCCCTCACTAGCCTCAGTAGAAAGCTGAGATCCCTCATAAAATCTTCCAAAGCTAGTTATGAAAACAAAATTGCCAAAGATTCCAAAGACACCCACAAGGCATTCTATAGCTATGTCAAGAATCTAAATGGCAATACTCAGATTTTCTCTGAGCTACAGCAGAATGGCACTAGATATACTGATCCCAAGGATATTGTCAATATCCTGGCAGATAGATTCAGTGCCAACTTCACCCCCCTCTCACCCCATAAAAAGCCCATCTCAGTACCAAAAGAATGCCAAATTCCGGTAATCATGGCCACTGAGGTAAAAACTGCACTCTCCAAAGCCAAGAATACAGCATCCATGCGACCAGATGACATCCTGGGCTGTGTACTGCATGAACTACAAAATGAACTGCCACCTCACCTATGTGTCATGTTTAATCATAGCCTCACCTCAGGCTTCATGCCCAAACAGTGGCATACAGCTACAGTCATCCCACTCCATAAGGGGGGATCCACTTTGGATCCCAGGAACTACTGTGCCATCAGTCTGACAAGCCTGATCTGCAAGGCCATGGAATGTGTTATCATGGAACTTATAAACAAAGTCATTGGCAACCTTCAAATAATGGACCCCACCCAGTTTGGGTTCGTGAAGGACCGTACTTGCCTCCTGAACCTGACTAACTTCATTGAATCAGTCTCCAGAGCCGTGGACAAGGGTAAGGTGGTTCACACAGCCTACTTGGACCTCGTCAAGGCTTTTGACGCTATCCCCCACTCTGGAATTATAGATAAACTTACGAAGCTTTGCATTAATCCCTATGTCACTCGATGGGTTGCAAACTGGCTTACTGACAGAAAACACACTGTAAACATAGCCGACTCCAAATCCAGCTCCAGACAAGTGACAAGTGGTGTACCGCAGGGTTCTGTCCTGGGACCACTCTTGTTTGGCATCTATTCTCTGAAGTACAGGCCAACACTAAGGGACTCTAGCTTACAAAGTTCGCAGATGACTGCAAGCTGGGAGCCATTACTGAATCTCTAAATGATGTGGATATACTACAAAAGGGCCTTACTGAAACAGATGCCTGGTGCCAGAGCCATGGGCTCAAGCTAAATGCCAAAAAATGTATAGTTGTCCCCTTTGGGAAAAAACATGTACCTATGAACTACCACAGAGGTGGCAGTACACTAAACACAGAAAGTGTGTTAAGAGACCTAGGGGACACATGTGGACAGGGGTCTCATCTTTGATAACCACATAGCCACAACAGTTAGAAAATCCTTCTATGTGGCACACCTCATGACTAAGGGCTTTTTATCCAGAAAAAAGGAGGTCATTATCCCTCTGTACTCATCCCTCACTAGACCCATTATAGAATACAATGCCCCGTTTGTTATGTACCTCACAAAACATCTACAACAACTAGAAAGGCCGCAGAAATACCTTACAAAAAAAAAAAAATCACAGGCCTAAAGCAGATGCCTTATGCTGACCGTCTAAAGAAAATCCAGCTATACTCTGTCGCATATCTCCTACTCAGAGGTGATCTCTGCCTAACATACAAGACCATGTCAAACCCAGAGTTGTTGGACATGCTACACTTAAAGAAATCCCAATCCCTCCAAGCCACATGCTCCAGGGATCTTAACCTTGTCATCACGATGATAGAACATGCTGGAGGGATAGGTTCCTGACCCAGAGACCCCCCATACTCTGGAATGGACTGCCCATACATGTCAGGCAGAGCACCTCAATGGCCCTCTTCAAGAGGAACCTTGACGATTGGATCGGAGATAGGAAATTCACCCCAGGGATCACATCAGTAGCCCTGCTAGACAGTAGTCAAGGAAATTAAATATTTGTGGGAAGCAATAGCCAGGGAATCTTTATGGGTAGGCTTGTATTGGCCCTAGGGTCAATAGCCTAGTACCTACCTATGAACCTATGAACCTATATATATATATATATATATATATATATATATATATATATATATATATATATATATGTGTGTGTGTGTGTGTGTGTGTGTGCATAGGTCCCTATCAGTTGATTGAGTTTTAAGAAACTCAAAATTCATATGATCGAGACCATATGATTGAGTTTTTGAAAATCCAAAGCTTTTGAATGGAAATCACGGTACAGTGCAGATTGGGAAATTTACCGTTTTCCTCGCTGTAGTGCGAGCTCAGAGTTGGTATATATAATTTGCAAGGGTGTGTGGGGGAGTTTTGTGCTTTCATCTGACAGACTCATATACGTATACATATATGTATTTATATATATATATATATATATATATATATATATATATATATATATATTTATATAAAATATATGTTACTGACCCCATTCAAACAAAACCTTCATCATTGTATGAGAAATTGCAAATTAACCCCTAGTCTGGGCCCCAATGTCTGTGATGGACATAGGTTGACAGAAAGCAAATGAATCCCCAACTAATCCCCCCCCCCCACATAACCCTTAGTTACCTTCTTACTAACGTGCCCCACCATATAGGTGTCCAAGGTACTCGGGCACAAAACAGGGTTGGGTTGCATGGCTAGGCTTCTAAACACCCTGGTGGTCATTAGCCTAGTATAAACCTATGAACCTATGAAACAAGATTGTAAGGGTTATCTCATGCTCAGGAAAAGTTCAATGAGACAGACTAAGTACTTACACAATTTTCTAAAAGGAAAGGCAATGTTTCACTGTTTTTTTTAAACAATAGACATCTTTATTAAATTATCACTTTTGACATAGGCAATCACACAGTTATTTAAATAGGTTCATAGGTTTATAGACAGTTACTAGGCTAGCGACCCTAGAGCCTTTACAAGCCTATCCATGTTAATCCCAAGGATCCCCATTTGTTCTTTTTTGGGTAGTTCGCAGAAAGAATTTATGAACAGAGCGGGTCTGTGATCAACACCGGCTACCCTGTCCATGAGGGATATGGATACCACCCCATGGGTGATTTGCAATCTCCCATCCAATTATCTAGGTTGCATTTGAATAGAGTCAGTGTGGAGCTCTATTTTATGTGAATAGGGAGTCTATTCCAGACAAGTGGCAATCTTTGGGAGGCATATCTGTTTCTCCAGCATGATCTGTTAATGCCACATGCTAAGTTGAGATCCCTAGAGCGATTGACTTTTGAGCCATTTGACTTCTGGTTGTACATTTCCATTAGAGCAAGGTTGGAGATTGCCCTATAGGCCAGGCACAAGTCACCTCTCAGCAGCCTGTAAGATACATAGTAAAGTGACAGGACTTTCAGCCTGTCCATGTAGGTCATGGTTTGTAGTCTCTGTATTTTCTTAGCGAGAAACCTCTGAGGTCTGTCCGGCTGCTGCAGGTGTCTAGTAAGGTACATACAAAAGGGTGCATTATACTGTATTCGTGGTCTGATGATGGGCAAGTACAGTGGAGTTATAACATCCCTTGACCTGGATGCTATGTCCTTGCTTACGAGGTATGCTACAGAGAAGGCTTTCCTTACCACTGTGGAAACTTGGTGGTCAAAGTTCAGATTGTTATCAACCTGTGTTCCAAGTCTCACACCACTGGGTTGGAACTCAGGGAGGTGCTGTCATATTGTAATTTGTAGGGAATTCCATTTTGCCAAAGGGAATAATAATGCATTTTTTTTTTTGCATTTGGGTTTAGACCGTGGCTTTAGCACCAATCATTTGTTTGTGTTAGCCTTTGTAATATGTTGCCAGTGTTGCGGGACTCAGTGATTGCTCCCAGTTTGCAAGCATCAGTGAACCTGGTGAGCCAAAGGCTGTCTACTTTGTCCTCAAGTTCTGAGAAATAAATGCCAAATAGCAAGGGGCCCAGCACAGACCACTGTTGTACTCCACTGGTGATGGGTCTACTGGTGGCGGTGGAGTCACCCATTTTGACAGAGTGTGCTCTGTTGGTGAGCCAGTTGGCTACCCATCTAGTAATGCAAGGGTTAATTCCTATCTGGGAGAGTTTCTCAATGATGCCAGAGTGGGAAGTTTTGTCAAAAGTCTTGGCAAGGTCAAGATAGGCTGTGTGCACTGTCTTACCTTTGTCCATGGCTTTGGTGACATTCTCAAAGAAGTCTACCAGGTTTAATAAGCATGCTCTACCCTAAACAAAGCCAAACTGGGTTGGGTCTAGTGTTTGGAGGCTGCCTATGTCCTTGTTGATAAGGTCCATGATAATACTTTCCATGGCTTTGCAGATGAAGCTGGTTAGACTTATGGACCTGTAGTTCCCAGGGTCAGTTGATGCCCTCCCCTTCATGTAGGGGGATTACTGTTGCTGTCCTCCATTCTACAGCAACAAGCTATGATTAAAGAGAGCATCAAGTTGGTCCAATAGGACTTGTTTTAGATTTAGTAAACAACCTGGAATATTATCTGGTCCCATTGAGGCTGTGTTTTTGGCCTTGGTGAGTGCACAGATAACCTGTTCTCTAGAGATACTAGGCAGAGGGCTGGTGTAAGGTATGCTTTGGGATATAGCAGGTGGGGATGGGGGGGGGGGGGTGAAGTTTCTCTGAATCTATCAGCTAGCAGGTTGGTGATATATTCCGGTATAGTATGAATGATCCCATCTACAACCAATTCAGCACATAGCTTGGTATTCCCTTTTAGACTTCAGACATAGTTAAATAATGTGGCATCATCCCAGGTGAGGGTAGGGTACTGGTTAGGGCTAGGGACATACCGGTCTGGGACACATAAGCAGAGAGTTCTAAATTGTCCCTCTTCATATAGTCCAGAGAGGTGCATCTTATGTCATTCACTCCAACATGGATTATGACAGAGTCATAATGGTAATTTCTGTTGAGTGACTTGAGTGCATGCATGATTTGTCAGATCCTGGCACCTGATAGGCACCTGACTATGACCCTCTCCTTGTCTAGTCTGGTGAGGGGGACATCTGTGTGTCTCACTATGGAGTCACCTATGACCAAGACATTTGATGTGTTTTGCCTTAGGCGCTTATTTGTGAGACACAGATGTGTGTTGATATGTGTAATTTTTTTATGCTTAGTGGTGAGTGCGGGTGGTGTGTGTTTGAGAGGCCTCTATTTTTTTTTTGATAGGCTTTTAGTGAGTACCTCTGCATTTCTGGGTTTATGTGTTGTGACTTTTTGTGTGAGACGTGAGATTTGCTTAAGAGGTGAAGTGTGTGTACTGACAACATATTTGATGTCTGGTTTGTTTTTATGTGAGAGAATTGGCTCCAGTTCCACATTATATTTGCATCTCTCACATAGGATGTTAGTTGCTTTAGGAGTAAATGGTTGTCAGCATACATTAAGCAATTGCTACAGTCCCTCAAAATGTCCATATCAATCAAGCTGGCAAGAGAAATGATGGGAACCTGCCCATCTATTGTGGCAGAATTTTTGCTGAATGTGGAATTTGGGAAGGAAGTGGGCTTGCTGGACTTAGTCACAAACAGCAAAAATGAAGCAGCAATTCAATAAAATGCAGTTAACAGAGTACAGTGCTGGCTTATAATATACTTATTTTTCAATTTTTTTTCAGTGGATGAGCTGGATTTCAGTGTAGATGCACATCAGATCTCTAAAGTTGCCAAGCATTGAGCAGCTCCAGTAACTGGGCACAAACCCATGTAAACATGAGGCTTATATGCAGGCACATGTAAACAGTTTTAACACAATTACCAGTGGGAAAGCCCCACATTGAGCCTTTCTCCAGCAATCCCCAACTCACATGGGTCCTTAGCTACACACTTCTGCCACAAGGGTACAGGTAGGCTCTCTTAATGTAAGATGGCTGGTTTAAGATCACAGTGATACCAAACACTCAAGATTCAGCAGATCTGAACCTAGCCTATGCTATGTAAGAAAAGGAAACACAACTTCTAGATAGGAAGGAGTAAGGGAGAGGCACTTACAGGTCGAAGTGAGAGTGTTTATTGGTATACTATTAGATGACCTGCAATGTTATTACCCTCTGCACACACTGGCAGCTCTTTGAGCAGATGTGAACAGTGGGAGACTATGGAGAGCATCTCCTATAGAAGATTTTAAACTGGAGAGGTTTGCTTATATGCAAGGACAGGGAGCTGCATTTCTGCACTGGATTTATATGAGGAAAATGAAAGACTTTTCTAAAGTTAAACCCTCAGGCCAATCAGATAAAAAACACAATAAGTTATCAACCAGTAGTTCCCACCTTGGAAGGGTTGAATTTAGCTCTCTGCTCCCACCAGAGTGCAAAAGAACTCTTCTAATGTAAAGCAAACTGGCTTTGAGCTCAAGTGCAATAACAGATGCTTTACAACAAAAGTAAGAATTCCTGTAATATTAGGAATCCTTGGAAATAAGTTCACTAACCCGGAGAAATTTTTACAACACATAAAAACTTTGCAAATTTAGAAATATTTTGCCAGACTGACTCAGAGCAGCTCTTGCAGTATCAGAGGAGGTTAGGAAATATCAGAATGTTGTTAAGACAACCTAATAGCAGTACAGTAACAAACAGATGGACGTTCTTTAACAAGTGCAGACTGAAAACAGTGATAAATTCAACCAAATAAATAAATGCACACAGAAGTATTAAATATCACTGAAACAAACCAGTACAAAAATATATTTATATCAGCTTTGTTGGCCAGATGATTTTAGAAGCAATCCAAGTATTGTATTCACAGATGTCTAAGCCAGACACAAGGAAGATCTGAATAATTGAAAACAAATCATATTGACACAATCTCACTTGCAAGCTTTTTACATCACACACTACATCGTCTCAATTCTAGTTGCAAACATTATACATTACTTATAATCTATCCAATCATTGTCAGTAAACATTACATAGATCTTTCTCTCCCCTGTAGATATATATATATATATATATATATATATATATATATATATATATATATATATATATATATTGTTCCCACAATTCCCTTTCTTTTCCTATGTAATTTGCTTCTACCCTTTTCTAAAGATCATAATTGCAGTTGTTGTTTCTCTGTGCCTTTTTTAGGAAAAGTCATGAGGTCAATACTACCAACATAAAAATCTCAACAAAACGTAAATTACAGGTCATGCTGCTAAACGCCAGGAGTCTAAACATGAAACTGCTCTCACTGCAAGCCTTCTTAACCCTGGAAGATGCTGACATTTGTGCAGTCACAGAAACCTGGTTCAAAGCTGCGGAGAGCACCCCAGCCTTACCTGGTTACTCATCCTATCACATTCAGACCCCAAACTATGGGCAGCAAAGTGAAAGGAGGTGGAGTTTCAGTATATATTAAAGACACATACACACCTCCAGGCTGGTCAAACAATATGATGCACAGGAGACACTCCAGGTGCAGGTAACCATTGACAAGACCCCTATTCAAATTATAGCTAGCTACAGGCCTCTAAATGTGACTCAAGATGCCCACTTTACCTATCTAGACCTCTTCAACTCTATCAAGATTCAACCCTTTACCTGATCCTGGGTGACTTTAATTATCCAACCATAGAGTGGAAAAACTGCTCATGCCAGAAGACAAATCCCCAAAGATTCCTCAATTTTATCAATACAAATGCCTTGGAACAGCTAGTTGGTACTCCCACAAGAGGTGATAATATCTTAGACTTAGTATTAACTAACTTGAGTAACCACTGCAGCACCCCTACGGTATCATCCTCCCTGATAAGATCCAACCATAAAGCAGTCATTTTTGAAGTCACCATCTCACTTGACCCCCTTTAGCTAGGGTCAAACAAAAAAACTTCTCCAAAGCTGATTACAGTCTCCTGAGGGATGGTATAAACAACTTCACAGCCCCCTCCCCATTGTAGGAACTGGCAGCAATGTCCAAATCTACAGTGAAGTACTGTACAAGCATTTATACAGATGCATGAACTCAGGAATACCTGACAGGACAAAATCATCCTCCTCAAGGAAGAGTAAACCTGTCTGGTGGACATCTGCAATAAATAAACTATATAACAAAAGGAAAAAAAATGCTGTTCAGGACCAAGAAGGAGCAGGTGCCCAATTGGAAGCAATCTCTCCTAAGCCTGAATAAGTGAATAAGAGCAATAGTGAAATACTCTAAAGCCATCTTCGAGTCCAAATTGCCCACATCTACTAGAGGCAATCATAATGCCTTCTTCACATATGTTCACAGTCTCAAAGTAAGCACTCAGATCTGTTCAGAACTGTTGGTCAAGGACACCACATACACAAATGCTGTAGATATAGCAATCTACTGGCTGACAGATTCAGTGAAAACTTCTCCCCTTTGTCCCCCCATCAGTAAATCAGGACATCCCCAGTACCTGCCACCCACCCCTTATCTCTAGGGAACAGGTCATCACTGCCCTCTCAAAGGTAAAAAATACAGCCTCCATGGGACCCGATTACATCCCAGGCTGCATCTTACATGAACTCAGGCATGAACTTGCAGCACCATTAAGCATCCTATTCAACCAAAGCCTGAGTACCAGCTTTGTCCCAGCTGAGTGGAGGACAGCCACTGTCATCTCTTTACACAAAGGTAGAGTGTCCACTGATCCGGGAAATTATAGACCCCCTCAGCCTAACTAACCTGATCTGCAAGGCCATAGAATGGATTATCATGGACCTCATTAACAGGGAAATTGGCAACCTCCAAACACTCGACCCCACGCAGTTTGGCTTTGTCAAGGGGAGGTCATGTCTGTTAAATCTCGTCGACTTCTTTGAGACCGTCATCAAAGCCATGAATGAGGGGAAGACAGTGCACACCACCTATCTTGACCTGGCCAAAGCCTTCAACACAATTCCTGACTCAAGCATAGTAGATAAACTCTCTCAACTAGGCATCAATCCATATGCTACCAGATGGGTAGCAAACTGGACCACTGATAGAACCCACCTAATCAAAATAGCGGAAGCCACCTCAAGCAGTAGACCCATAATGAGTGGCGTACCCCAGGAGTTGGTATTGGGGCCTCTGTTATTCAGGATATACTTCTCTGAGGTGCAGGCCAAAACCAGTGGGCTATGGCTGACCAAGTTTGCAGATGACTGCAAGCTGGATGCAGTCATCAATTCTCCAAGTGATGTGGACATCCTCCCAGAGGGTCTCACCCAAACAAATGACTGGTACCAGAAATATGGCCTCAAGATGAATGCCAAAAAATTCATCCTCATCCCCTTTGGGGAGAATGATGTTCCCACATATTATCACATTAATAGCAACGTCCTAAGTACACAAGCAGTAGTGAGGAATTTGGGCACCCAGGTTGATAGCAACCTGACTTGTGACCACCATGTTGCTTCCATTGTATGGAAACTTTCTACATGGCCCACCTCATAAGTAAGGATTTCTCATCCAGGGACAAACAGATCATAAATTTCCTGTATTCTTCCCTTATAAGGCCAATTATTGAATACAATGCCCCCTTCTGCATGTACCTCGCAAAGCACATGCAGCAGCTGGAGAGACCACAGAGGTTCCTCGCCAGAAAAATTCAGGGTGTCAAACACCTACCCTATACAGATAGGCTAAAAGCCCTGTCCCTCTACTCAATTTCATACAGACTCCTCAGAGGTGATCTCTCTCTGGCATACAAAGCAGTCTCAGACCCTGCCTTGATGGGACTGCTGCATATCCGCAAGTCAAGCTTTACTCTAGCAACCTACACACGCAAATTCAACCTGGTCTCTGATATCTGTAGGACTTGTCGATGGGACAGGTTTGTGTCCCAGAGACTCCCCCATCAATGGAGTAGACTCCCTCTCTACACCAAGCAGAGTAATTCATTATCCCTTTTTTAAGCGCAACCTGGATAACTGGATGGGAAACAGAAAATACACTCCTGGGATTCCACCTGTGTCCCTGCTGGACAGGGGCTGTGGATGGTGACTTGTCTACACATGAGATAAACTCTTGGCTAGGCTTATAAGGGCCTTAGGGCCAATAGCATAGTAACCTCCTATGATCCTGTGATCCTATGTTACTATATTTACTACTTCTAGTACAGTTGGTTTAGACTTTGATTCCCATTTTCTAGTAATTGCTTTTTTGGCAGCCACCATAATTAGACTCAGCAAGGTCTTACTATGTCTAGGCAATCCCAATTCTGTACCATAGCTCAGAAAAAATATTTCCCTAGTTATACCAATCTGCTCATCCAGCATCTCTGACAGAGTAGTCTGTAGGGAATCCTTAAAGTCTGCCAACCCATTACACTTCCAGAAAATATGCTCCCAATTACCTGTTTCTTCCCCATCACACCTCCAAAATTTATTTGCTGTCTACCAGAGAAAAAAAATATCTGCAGTCTACTTGGGGTATAAAATTATCTATGTAAACATTTCCAGGCAAAAATTCAAAATCTTCTATATTTTGTTGCATATTTGGGAGACATACATATATATCCCCCCCCCATTTTTTTCTTTGTGAATTGCTTATCCAATTTCTCTTCCCAATACTTTCTACCCTCCCCCAACTGACTGTTATAGTTATCATGCAGTATTGTATATGCTCTACTAATTATTCTTTTTTTAACAAACAGTTCTGTTCTAGATTCTACTAAAAACTCTACCAGATCTGGTCTTTTGTTTAGGCCCCCATTTCTTTCTCTTTGCCTATACTGGGATATCAGCCCTTGAGAGGGGAGGCAATCTCTAACCTGCAGTCCAAATAAATTATTGGTGTCTTTCCATTCTATTGCCTTTCCCTCTCTAGTTACTTGCTCCCAGTATTTTGGTTTCTTTTCCGGTTTTCTCCAGTAAATTCCATCCTCCTCTTGCTTATTATCTGTATTCCTAATTGCAGTCATCCCTATCGGCAGAATCTCCATTCTCCATTTCCATGTTGGCTTAGTTCTTAGAATACTTTCTGCTTCTTTATGAATATAATATTCTGTATGGTTATTCTTATTCTCCTTAAAGGTCAACATCCAAAATTCTAGTCTCTCCTTGTTTCTTGAGCTTCCCCCTATTTCATCATCATCACTTTCCACTTTGAATTATAGTTTTCTGCTTGTGCTATGTGTAGAAGACTTAACTGTGTTGCTCTGCAATACCCCTTCAAATTGGGTAATCCCAATCCACCTTGTTTTATTGTAAGAATCAGATTATCCCACTTGACTCTTGCCATTTTCCCTTCCCAGGTAAAATCCTTCAGCTCTTTACTAATTGCTATCCACAACTTTTCTGGTTGATAAAAAATATGGCTGACCTGTGTATAAGACTAAAGGAACTAAAAACATTTTAACTGCTTGCATCTTACTATCTGTATCCATATAACAGAGCTTCTTTTTTTCAGTTTTTGTATTGTCTTTTACTCCCTTCCCATGTCTTTAGCTGCCACACAGGAATTATTTTAATCCACTCTCCTAAATACTTCATTTTATCATATCCCCATAGATATGGATACTGCTGAACCAGCTTGTCTCTTTCTTTTTTGTATTTATTTGTGAGACCATTGAAATTTAAAGACAATACAGAAAGTATCATTGTATTAAAAAGTTATTATTCCCACCTTTTATGTATAACAGATTTTTCATTAAATGTCTATTTACAGAGTTTGTGTTATATGCCTACACTGTTTGGCAGTTTGAACTTTTATAGTTTCTTGTCATATCCATTTGAGCCTGTCACAGCTTACAAAACTTTTTTTGTTTTATTGAAAGCCCTCAAAAAAAACACACCCCAGTACCCCCTAAAACCTATTAACTTAATACTAACACACAAGACTATATATATATCTTCCAATATTGAAGTTCTATCCTCCTAATAAGGACAAATGTTCCAAACTGACAGCCATGCTCACAGACTTTAGTTAACCTAAAAGAAAGGGTATCCATGCTAAGATGCATTGTGCAGCCTATACTTCTACTAGATGCTGTCTGGTTTTACCTTATCCTTATAGCTCTCCCAGCTGGTAAAATAGCTGAATGCATTCAGAGATCATTATCTCCTACCAATTTCTCTTTTTTTTTTCTAGCTAATTTCTCTTAATCAGATTGTAGCCAATTTCTGTTTATCAGACCATCTCCATGGAGATATGAGGTCCAGACATAGAATTTTCACTAAGCATACATTTATTTGCTAGAAAAAAGCCTTATGACATTCAATATTATTTTTCATTTACTTGCTTTCTCATAAAACTTGTAACTAGATCAAGCTAAGGGCCTTAATCCAGTCATTCCCCATCCATGAATGAGGAAAAACACATTAAATTTTATTTTGTTATGCTCTTTTAACCTGACTGTTTTTTTTGGGGGGAGGCATTTCTTAAAACTGAATAAGAAGAAAGACAGAGGGGAGGCAGAAAAATAGAAAAAAGACAGGCGCACCTGTTTACAATAGTATACCATTACACTTAAAAACAACTGAGAAAACTTTGCTTTGTCACATGCAAAGAAAATCATACACCACAAATGTAGTACTATTAAGATTTTTTTTTTAAATTACAGTTAACTTTCTCCCTACTCTTCCCCTCCCGTATTTTCCAAACAGTAATGGCATGAAGTAGGGTATATACTTTAGAATCCCCCACAGGTCCAATGAAGTCCAAAAAAGCTCACTATTTTCAGATTTTCTTGTTCTGTCACATTTCAGAAATATAATTATTGCTTTGTAATCCCACATTTGTCAGTTACCAAGTTACTGATTTTATTCCTGTCCATCTCCATCTCTCAAATTCTGTCTCTGCTTCATTTCCAACATACTCTTAATTCTTCTAGTCAAATCTCATGCTCCCTTCCTTCTCTCCAGCATTTTCTATTACAAGAAAAACAAGAAGCAGAATCGTCTTTTGTTTCACAGCACACTTTTGTGTTGGACAAACTTTTGTATTTCCTCCTTAGCATGTTCTGTATCATAAAATGATTTTGTCCATTCAGGAAAGAATATTTTGAAGATAGTTGGATGCAGCCATTTGAATCTCATGCCTTCTTCTCAGCATTCCCTGAATAGTGGAATAACTTTACTTCTCTTCTGCCTGGTGTACAATGAGTAATCATTCTCCACAAATACTCTGCTTTCTCCCACTTTTAGTATTTTGTCCTTCTGTCACAGTTTTGTCAGAATCAACTCCTTCTGCTATCAGGATTGCATCCTTGCTATTAAAGGTCTAGGTTGCTTTCTCATAGCCAGGTTTGGAGCATACACACTATGTGCCCTTTCAATTAATAACTCCTCCTGTAGAATACCAGTTCAGTTGATTATTTGTGCTTTCATAAAATTAATACAATCTGTTCCTTGCAGCTTCTCTGGTAGAGCAGAAAATCTCAGGTTTTCTCTACCTGCTCTGTCCTCTAATTCTATTATTTTTGAAACATCTCTTCTTGAGTAGTCTCATATTCAGCTAGCTTTTTCTTCATTCCCTCTGATTTTTGCAGTTTTTCTTACCTCATCTGAATATCTGTTTAAAGCTTCTTCCATTGTTTCTAGCCTCTTGTTATCTGAGTTAATATACTCCATCAATGTTTCATTTATTTTAGTCAGGTCTGAGGAAATTTGTCTTATATTTTCCTTTAGGTTACTGGATGTCCTGTCTGGAGCTTGCACTGTTTTTTATTGAACCACTCCAAGACTCTTCCCAGTCAGTGTTTTTTCTTCACCTTTTGTAGCCGATTTTCTTTCAGGTCCTCTGTATTTCTTTTTTGCTAGCAAACAGGCAGTGCACTTACTAGCCAGTTACTGAAATTTACTCAAACAGGCAAGTTCACTGGCTGTCACTGGGAAAGCTGAGATTAAGTTGTTACTCAGTGTGCAGCTATCTTGGAAAACTGCAACATATTACTGTTAACCACATTTTAAGTACAAATGTGCCAATAATCTTAATTATCTTAAAATATTGTATGCATCTTGTTTTTGGATAGTGAGACTTCTAAGAGACATTAATTGTCGGTGAGTATGAGAATTGTGATTTCTTCCCAGAAGGATACAGTTAGGAAGAGATAGAGGGACAGAAAAGGCATTGCTAAGGAGGCTTTCCAATTATTTTGTCTATACTAATTCTCTGTGTGGCAAACTTCTGCTGTTCACTTGTTATATTCCTGTTATCTGTACATGGGTAAAACAATCTAATCTGTTTTTGCATCAGGTAATATTTAAAAAGGATGTTTGACTTACATATAGAAGCTGTAATTTATAGGGTATAACTTGGCAAAGGCTATTCTGTATATGTCCCGAATGTTTACTTGAGCATCATTTGCCAGAGACACAATGCTGAGGAGCAGAACCCTGATAGCCATTTCCCTTAGGAAGTCATTGTTATTAAGATTTCTAATTGTGCACTGGTAGTGATACTCCTTTTTGGGAGAGGGAGATTTCTCCCTTCTTCAAGTTGATATCACCATGGAGTTGATATATTTAAGTTTGGGGAGTGTCAGGAGATGCAGAGGACTTGTTTGCCTACAAAAAGCAGTTGAAGTTAAGTTTTTCCACATTTTATATTTTGGGCATTAGTTTTGTGCATTTCTAATTGTTGAGGTTTGATATTTTGTAGTGAAACATTTGACAAATGCAGCCTCTCACTACAACAATGCAAAGCAAAAGTAATTTACTAAGTTTAAAATACAGGTGGAACAATGGTGTTATAAAAAATAGTCTTTACTGGTGGAAAAGCCCCAGGCCAACATTTCTTAAAGGATTGTTGCCCATTATTTTTTTTTTGGGGGGGGGGGGGATTAGGTAATAATATTCATATTAAGAAGTTGGATTTAATTTTCCATACCATTTTTCATGTAAATCAGAACCAATCATTTATTTTTAGAAATGAAAGAAATTAGGCTTATTCACATTTCTTCTTGGGTGAAGATAATAAAAATGTATTAAAATCTTTTCCAAAAGACGAAGAAATAGGCAAGAGTTATTAACTAACATTCAATCTAAGGCAATGCACTACAATAGGACTGTGATTCAGAAAAGCTTGCTACGAGGGAGAAGCCTTTACATGGCCACCTCCCCTTTGGTAAGCCTATCGGGTCCATAGACTACCCTAACACTGAGGCTTTCTACTAGTGAGAGCCTCAGCAAAGAGGATGGTCTCACAGGCAGAACCATTTGAAAATGTAACAGTGTGGGGTGTTCTCAATGCTAATTAGCCAAGTACTCTCTCTCATGAAAATGCTAGGCTCTCCTGAAAGCGTGCATAGTTGGAAGGGTAGGTAAGTTCAGCAAAGATAAAGGGTGCGCATTAATGTGTGTCTGTGTGTGTGAGCATTTATGTAGGGGCATAAATGAAATTGCATGAATGAAATTGCATGAATGTGTGTGTGTGTGTGTGTGTGTATCTCTGACCTGGTAAACACACTAGTGGTGGAGGCTTGCTAGTTGATGGTGAGAGTGTATGTGTATGTATGCATATTTGTGTGTGTGTGTGTGTGTGTTTGGTGTGTTTGTGTTTTGCATGTGTGTATTTGTGTCTTTCCATTCATGCCTGGATGTGTGTGTGTGTGTGTGTGTGTGTGTGTGTGTGTGTGTGTGTGTGTGTGTGTGTGTGTGTGTGTGTGTGTGTGTGTGTGTGTGTGTGTGTGTGTGTGTGTGTGTGTGTGTGTGTGTGTGTGTGTATTTGTCTGCTTGGGTGGTTACACTTGAGGTATTAAGTAGGGAACTAAAAGTCTAGGTGTGTGTAGGGATGTGTATGTGTGTGTTAGAGTGTACTTGTAGATAAATTGGTGAGTATTTTTTTTCAGATCTATATCATGTCATCGAAAAACGTGTTCATCGAACACGTTTTCATTGACACATATACAGCAAAAACACTAATCTCCGAATGGCCACTTCAGCAAATTTTTGGCTTATATACCTCTCAAAGAGTTTTCCTGTTATTTTGATATTTTATTACATTTCTTAGTTTCCCCGAGTTACATCTTTCTTTATAGTTAATGCAATATTCGATGTGTGATTTATCACCTGCAGTTTTGTTTTGTTTTTTTGGGGGTTTTTTTGTTTTTTGTTGCCACTATCATCTGACACTTAATGACCAGACAATACAAGCAGGCAGTTTTTTTTTTTTTTTAATTTACATTTGTTTACCATGAAAGTCCAACTAAGACTTAAAACTCCTTTTCAGATGTGGAGCAGGGAAGGATTTGTATATTTATTTAACATTTGTTTACCGGGAAAGTCTGACTGGGACAGAACGCATTTTCACTGGAGGCCCGGGGAGAAATGCTCCAGACACATGTCTTTGGAATGTGGGAGGAAATTGGGGTACCTGAAGGAGACCCATGTGAATGCATGGAGGATATGCAAAGTTGACACAGAAGGCACCCCAGCCAAGAATCGAACCAGAGAACCTCTTGCTGTGAGGTGACAATGCTAACTGCTGCACCACTGCATCACCCTGGTTACATAAAAAAAAGTTTGACTATGCGTGAAACATCTATTAAAGCAAAAACAAAAGCATTTATAAGGTTATAACAGAGACATATCAAGAGTTTAACAAAGAATTAATTGCACTTTGCAGTACACATAAAGTGAATGTTTTATAAAATTATACAAAGACAATTTTGAAGTTGCACTCCAGTGCTCATACATTAAAGTGAACCTGTTATAAAAATAATACAAAAGATAGTTATGGTGGTTTACTGTGATATATATATATATATATATATATATATATATATATATATATACACTTTAATGGAAATGGTTATGCAGGGATAGAAGTGGAGATTGTTAGGTATGCAAGTAATCAAGGGATAATGAATATTGGGTGTATAGGTTGGTCTGATAAAGGTGTGAAAGAATGATGTGTGAGAGAGAGGTGGGGTATGATATATTGTCATATAGTGAAAAGGAGACCCCTGGATATGGATAGAAAAGATTAGTGTGTGACAAGACAGAGATACAATTCCATGAGTGATAAGTTAGTGAGGAATATGTAACAGAAGAAATGCATGGCTGAAGTATATGGTGGCCAGAGAGATGTGTGTTTAGGATAAGAACTAGACAAGCACCTTGAGAAAGTCATTGATGTATTAGGGGAGCATTCTAATGATGATTTGTTTAGAAGAAGCGAATCTGCACAAGAGATGCACTGTAGTTGATGGTAGCAGTATGCTATGGTGTCAAGAGAGGTGGAAGCTAAAGTATCAGCTGGTCAGGTGGTTTGGAGTATTGTCATTTCCATGTGTTAAGAAGGAAGGAATTTTGCATCCTGTTTGAAAGTTTTTGGTGCATTTGTTTGATGTTGGGAGGTTGGGAGGGAGTTTTACTGTTTGCCATTTGGCCCACATATAGTATGTCTCCATGAGAGTTGTGTGAGGTAGTCACATTTGCTAGATATTTTTCAGATGAACAAAGACCATGAGTGCTGAGGGAGGGACAGGATTGTAGCTGGTGGAGGATTTTTTGTGCTATTTTTAATTGCATGACTTTGGGGAGGTTAAGAAAGATGAACCATTTTAACCATTTGAGAGCTACATGGTGTGTTCTGTTAGGAAGGTTGGTAGCCTGTTACTTGCTTTACCTAATTATGTGGGACATTAGAATTTATATAAAATAGAAGAATGCAGTGGGTCAAAGTCCTCTCAATAGCATTTACCTTATGTTACAAATTAATTTGGCATAGAACTATTTTCTTGGTAAAGAATGCTTAGGTATCCACATAAACGTAAATATATCTAACCATTGCTCTTAATGGAGTTTATTATGTGCTTTTTTCAATTTACCCATTAGTTAATTTATTGATTTTATTTTTAGTTTAATTTTCTTAAATAAGGTAGAGTGCTGTTAAAATAAGAATATTTGTTGCTCTGCCCTGGTGAAAAACAACAGAAAATATAAGATTCATGTATGCATTAACTACCAGCCATGCAAAGTATTGTAAAGTAACAAGTGTTTCTTTACTCAGATACTTGATTGTTCTTTGTGATGTAATACAATATTTTTTTACAAATGCGTATGATATTAATATATGCTTAAACAAAAAATAAAAACAAAAAAAAAAGAAAATAGAAAACAAAAGAAGTTTGCAGTGATAGAAACACAAATTAAACTTCTAAGCAATATCATCTTTTGAGTTCTATTAAACAGTATAGCTTGTACCTTTTTATACAAGTTTCGTAACAATACAGTATTTGGGAGATGTTATTTTCTTTCATTGTTTTCAGTATGACAGTAAAAATACTTAAGTTCAGCTTGACATACACTGTACAGAATGAATAAATTAAACTCAGTGTTACAGTATTAACTTGACAAACAGTGTTATAATATTTACAGTATTACCAGAATAACAGATTTCAAAAGTTAATATTAAACACTTTCATCTTTATTATAGAAAGATTTCATCAAACTGTAATAATAAAGACAAAAGCATGTAGTATTTACTTTCAAAGCCAGTTTTTGATTCTGTTATCGTGATTTTTTTTTAATTTTACTATATTTGTAACATCTGCTTCACGTTTTGCACATATTTACAATATTATTAAGAAAAGAGCTAAGTCCAGCAGTTTTTAGATATTTACAAATTGACAAGTAATTTATCCAAACTGATTGTAAAGCTGTGGGCAGCTTATTTGCTTGAGGTTTAGTGCAGGGCCAACCTTTGGTCAAATGATGCCTTAGGCAAAAAGGCATCACAGTGCTTCCTCCACACCATCCTGGTCTACCTATACCTTCATCCAGATTACTTTTTTTCTTCCTTTTCTCTCTAAGTTTATCTAACTCTTCATTTTCTCCTGTATTCATTCAACATATTTTAAAGAAACCATTTCTTTACTACTAAAAATAAACAAATACTAGAAAAGTGCCCCTGTTACAGCAGCACCCTAGGCAACCACCTAAGTTGGCCTTTGTGTAAGGCCAGCTATGGGTTTATGTAAAAGTAGACACTGGAAGGGAAATTACCTTTATCCCTGAAGCAGATGCATCAGTAATCTCATTCAACACAAGTGGTTTTAATCTTTGTACCTGAAGCAGGTTCAGCAATATTCTTATTTGATATGTAGCATGATATTTTTCCTGATTGGAGTGCAGTTTGTTGCCTTTCTAAGATCATGGGAAAATGTTTATTTTTTTTTATCCTTTGTTGACCAGGTTAGTCTCACTAGACTAGTGACATATTTTCAGAAGAGACACAAAATGGTACTTGTACTACTGGGGAAAATTTGTCTTTTGCATAGATATCATGCGATCTTTTGCACCCACATGAGCTACCACCAACTCAGCAGGTGAGACCTTAGCTTAATGTCTCATCCAAAGGACAGCATTCTCAGGAATGCAGCACACCTCTAATACTGTCCCTCAATTTCAGCAATTCCTCTACCTGGTATGGGAATAGAACCCACAGTCTTCTGCCTCAAAGATGTCACCTTAACTAAGGCTTTTCCCATTCACTGCATGGTAGTATGGGTGTCTCTGAAGAGAAACAGTACTGCTGTTTTTTAGTTGAGTGCCTTTGTTTTGCATTTTTTTGTATAAGAGTTGATACAGAAAATTTTGGTTACATTAATTTTCACAAAAAAACAATTTTATTTTACATGGCATATTACAATAGCTTTTTGCAAGGAATCTGCACCCTCATAGAATCAATTATGTACTTAATGGTTACCTTTGTGAAGTTAAATTTATAAGCACCTTTTTCCTTTTATTACTGTTTTATGTGAGATTTTATGCAGTTTCCATTTGCAAACATAAAAGATTATTACCTTTTAAACAACTGCATTAGATAATCTTTTTTAAACTTCATGTTTCTTTTTTATGTGCTATTTCTTTAGCTTCTAGAAGCCATATTTGGCAGAATATTTTATGAAGAAAAAGAATGCAAGAACAAGTTTATGACTCAAGTCAAAGAAATGACAAAGGAAGTTATTGATCTGAAGCACAAAATCAGTTGGATGGCATTAGAATATGATAGAGCGAAGAGCAATATAAATGAATTACAAACAAATTTGCAGGTTGTAAGCAATGAAAAACAAAACCTGACTGCTGAAAGAAACAACTTACTGCAGCAAAAGAATGAGTTGCTTCAAGCAATGGAAACGATTAAAAGGGAAAATGAAAAGAACATCATGCAGCCTGTCACCGAAGAAGAAATACAACATAAAAACTGTGAGCTCCTACTAACACAGCTTGAAAACAGTAACCGTGACCTGCTCCTGCAACTGGAAAGAGAGCAAAATGCAAAGGAAGAAACTGACATAAATATAAAGACACTGGCTCAAGAAAAACAAAAGCTAATCACCGAAAGGGATAACCTGAAATGTGCTAACAGTGAACTGTTGTTGACCATAGAAACATTCAAAAGAGAGAAAGAAGAGATGGAAAAATATTTACAGGCTGTAGCCAATGACAAAAAGACACTGATTATAGAAAAAAAAGGCATGGAACTCAAAAACAATGAACTGCTGTTAAAACTGAAATCATTTCAAAAAGATAAAAAAGACTTGAATATAGAGTTTTATAAGATTCTTGATGAAAATGAGAAAATGCTCACTAAATTAAATGATGTGAAGAACATCAACAGTGACCTGCTCCTGAAGATGGAAACACTGACAAAAGAAAAAGAAGAAATGAACATAAATTTGCAGATCCTTGTTGAAGAAAAGGATATATTAATCGATGAAAGACATGTGTTGCAGAGCACTATAAATCAAGTGATATTAACTGTTGAAACACTTAAAAGAGAAAAAGAAGAGATGGAAAGATATTTACAGTCTGATGGCAATCATAAACAAATGATGGAGGAAAAGGGTGATTTGGAGCATAAAAACAGTGAGCTCCTCTTAAAACTGATAACATCTGAAAAAGAGAATGAAGACATGAATATAAAGTTGCATAGGATCCTTGAGGAAAAGCAGAACTTGGTCACAGAAATGTATGAGGTGAAGAGCTCTAACAGAGATTTGCTCTTGAGGTTGGAAACCATGACAAATGAAAATGAAGACATTGACATAAACTTGCAGACCTTCCCTCTTGAGAAACACAGCTTAATCAGTGAAAGAGCTAACGTCCAGTGCAGTAACACTGAGTTGCTGCAGACAGCTGAAGCACTTAAAAGAGAAAAAGAAGAGATGGAAATATATCTGCATGCTATTGTCAGTGAGAAGGAAACGCTGATTATGGAAAAAAGTGACATACAACACAGACTTGATGAGCTGCCGTTAACAATTAAATCACTTGAAAATGAAAAAGAAGCCATGAATACAGATGTGCTTAAGATCACTGATGAAAATCAGAAGCTAATCACAAATAGAGATGACTTGAACAATGGTAATAATGACCTCTTCCTAGTACTGGAAAAGGTAACACAAGAAAAAGAAGAAATTAGAATACATTTGGACACCACTTCTCTTAAAAAAGAAATCATAACCACTGAAAGCAATGTCTTGCAGCAGAATGAAAATTCACAACTTCTAAGCATGGAAACACCTGGCAGATCCCCACTGACAAAAGCTATACAATTTACTGTTCAGCTTATCTATTACATCTCCATGGGTGCTCTAGTACTTCTTCCACACTTTCTCGATTAACAAGAGAAGAATAATTAGTACCTTCTCAGAGGAGTCCAGTCTTGAGAGAAAGAGAAATCTTCCTTTTTTTCTGAAAGGGAAGCCCTTGCAAAAGAAATTTATCCCTCAAGAATGACATATTTAAGAAATCACAGCTTTGTGCTATAGCATAATCCCAGAAGCTAGCTCGGTAAGGTAAATACCACTTCTGAAAACTTCACTCACACATGTATGTATCTATCTATCTATACGTGTCTTTACCTATACATACATATACACATATATATACCTATTATATACCTAAACATACACACATATATACCTATATATATATATATATATATTATATATATATTTATATATATGGATTCACTTTATAATCTTGAAATACTGAAATTTCGAATTTCAGTATCTCGAGACTTCTTGTTGTTGTTGTGTCTTTCGGCTTTTCCCAGTTAGGGGTCGCCACAGCGGAACTCCGGTCTGCTAATGATTACCAGTAGATTTTTACATGCCGAGTTGCCGGCTCTGACACACAACCTTCAACGAAGGCACGCCCATTCACGCATGTCTCCACACAGAAGACGCTCTAGCTGAGAATCGAACAGGACAACATCTTACTGTGAGGCGACAACGCTACCGCAGCACCACCACCGCAGTATACAGCCGAAACCTTACAAACCCGAAACACCACAACTGCGAAACACTACACCACACAAACAAACACAAACACACCTACCTCTCAACACTACAAGAAACAAAAACAAAACACACAAACACAAAAAAACCCCACAAACACCTACCCTAGCTAGAAGCTGCATCCCCCCACACTCCGAGGTCGCACCAAAACACAGACACACAAAAACTAGCCCAAACCCTTTAAAAAATAACACTTACCTAACGCTTCATCACAACTGCAGGTTCGACATTTCCGGCTTTGGGATACTGCAGTTTCGCGCAACTGCAGTCTTGACACTTTGGTCTCGAGGTACTGAAGTTTGACATTTCAGTATTTTGAGATTCCAAAGTCTAACTATATATATATATATATATATATATATATATGTGTGTGTGTGTGCGTATATATATATATATATATATATATATATATATATATATATATGTGTGTGTGTGTGTGTGGATCAAAAATTCACACAAAAGAACACTGCTGTATAGTAACAAACCAAGTAAATAACATCAAAATCCACTTCCAGCAGCTCACAGCAGAGTCTCCAAATGTTCAAAATCTAGTCTTTCTTAAAAATGTTTATTAGGTAAGAGCTTTCACAAACAGTAAGTGTGCTTCCTCAGACATTAATGAAAAAAACAGCCATGAAACTCATACTTATAACCTCCCATATATTTAAAACAGACTATCACTAGTCATTTCTAATTAGCAACATGCAACCCATTCATTCCCAAGTTATATAGAGAAAATACAGACATTAAAAATACAGACAATAAAAATGCATTAATAATAAAAATACTAAGACATAGGATTCCACACTATTTCACTTTATTTCCTTAAGCTTTTATTTTTCAGCTTTGATGTGATAGTTAGGTGGTCATTAAGTCCCTTCCCCAGATGTGAACTACATTTTATTATCCATTTGAATTCTTGTTCTTCAGTGATGTTATTAATGAATGATAGAGCTAAACCCTATTTTTCAGCCCATAGGGCATCTGGTAACACTAGGACATTTGATAGTAAAAGAAGTGTTCCCCTGTGTCTTACTTACACTAGGGATAGCAAAGTATTACTTGATATTTTTGTTAGGAATTGGCATATCCTTCATTTAGATCAGAAAGTGGCAGTGCTAGTGGGAAATAGACCATGGATGGTATATAAGAACACAAAGAACTTGAGGCGTAGGTTATGTTCTCCGAAGATGGACTCACAGTTGGTTCCTATACCTAAGGGTATGGGTGCAGTTAAATGTGGTCAATGCAGTTTTTGTAAATATATCCAATAAGGGACAGAGTTTATACATCCTGGCACTGGTAGGTCTTATGGGTTAGAGATAGATACCAACTGTAACTCTAGGAATTTGGTCGAACTTGCCCGTTGTTGCACTTGTGCATCATTCTATATCGGGAAAACAAATAGAAGGTTAAGGGAGAGAATACGGGACCACATGTATTGCTTGAGGAGGGGGCATGTATATAGTGCTGTAGCCAAACACATTTTGGAACTAGGCAGTCAGCACCATTTTAAGTTCAGTGTCTTGGAGATTTTATATGAAAATATCAGGTTGAGGAACATTAATAACATCAGCGAAGAGTGAGAATTAAAATGGATAATAAAATTCAGTGCACATCTGCA
Source organism: Protopterus annectens (assembly GCF_019279795.1). NCBI lineage: Eukaryota > Metazoa > Chordata > Ceratodontiformes > Protopteridae > Protopterus > Protopterus annectens. Next base: position 422,400,013 of record NC_056726.1, on the reverse strand, counting down.
GAAGGGACTCAGTGACCACCTAACTATCACATCAAAGCTGAAAAATAAAAGCTTAAGGAAATAAGGTGAAATAGTGTGGAATCCTATGTCTTAGTATCTTTATTATTAATGCATTTTTTTGCCTGTATTTTCATTACCTGTATTTGTAATGTCTGTATTTTTTCTATGTAACTTGGCAATGAATGGGTTACATGTTGCTAATTAGAAATGACTAGTGATAGGCTGTTTTACATCTATAGGAGGATATAAGCATGAGTTTTATGGCTGCTTTTTCATTAAGGTCTGAGGAAGCAAACTTACTGCTTGTGAAAGCGCTTACTTAATAAACATTTTTAAGAAAGACTGTGGATTTTGAACATTTGGAGACTCTGCTGTGAGCTGCTTGAAGTAGTTTTTGCTGTTTAGATATATATATATATATATATATATATATATATATATATATATATATATATGTATATATATATATCTACTTCATATGGTCGACATTTCAGAATGTCGACTTTCATATGGCTGAGACCATATGATCGACATTTGAAATGTCGACCATAAAGTAAAAAATAAAAAACACAAAAAATCACTTTCATGCTGCTAGCAGGGGAACCATGCACCCCTGCACCCCACCTGGGGGGGCTCTGCCCCCCCACACCCCCCGGAACTTAAATATACCAACTGCGAAATCACACTACAGTGTGGAAGATAGAAATCTTTCCATTCTGCACTTATGGAGATGCCGGTTCCACATGGTCGACATTTCGAATGTTGAGCATATGGTCTCGGCTATATGAATGTTGGCATTCTGAAATGTCGACCATGTGAAGGGAACCCATATATGTGAATATATATACATATATAGTTGAGACCATATGATCAAAGATCTGAAATGTTGAAAATAATATATACGCAAACACTGTAGGGGGACAACAACTCTGAGGTTGCATACAGTGGGGAAAAGGACAAATTTCCTGATCCCCATTCTGCTGGGATCTCTGTAAAAACAGGATTACTACCCTTCTAACCATTCAGAGTTTCAGGTCATCAACCTTATAGTCTCAATCTTTTAAACCTCAACATTCTGAAATGTCAGTCTTCTGAATGGGACCAACATTTGTATATACACAGACACACACACACACACACACACACACACACACACAAACACACGTATATATAGATTGATACAGTGAGAAAGAGGAGATCACTACTACAGTGCCCCAACAATTAATATTTATAGAGACAACTAATACAACATATTGAGCACATTGGCAAAAGCAAACTTTCTTTTACTTGAAAAGTTTTTGGATGATTGTCACTGTTTTTGTCATTCAGACTTCCTTAGACCATATTGCAGTTTGGGGAGGAAGCAATGAACATAATCTTTCACATTTACATAATAAAAGAGACAAGCAAATAAACTAAAAAAGTAAATGATAGAGTAAAGAAATTTGAACACCCTGCATGAGGTAAATGATTTTAATCATTGAAAATTTTTGAAAATAGCCATCACACTCTACACATGAATTGATAACCTCTTTGCCCATTGGTTTGCTTTCCTTTTGGTCACTACAGTGGCCGTTATTTACTGATTGACAGATTAGCTTATTAGTTCTGTTACAAAAGATCTTTTGTTTAAATGTATAATTGAGTAAAGCAATAACTGATGATGTGGGTGTGGTATATTGAAAATTTTCCTACGGTTGGTGTGGTTTAACCATGATGGTGAAGACAGAGTAATTAAACAAAGCCAACCATGTGTAAACCTTCAATATACCACATCACAGAGTCAGTTGTTGCTACTATACAATATTATTTATGAAAAACATTACTTACTTTTCTTAAATAATGCCTTTGTATAACAGCACCATGGTGTTCTTCCACATTGTATCCCAATTTTGCTGCTTTGTTGATGTACTACACATGAGTATGGGACTTCCATTCCCATGTTTGTGCAGTACATCAGTGCTTTGGAAAATAAGGAACAGAGAGGAAGATCTATGTTGCTTATTCTTTTTTTTTGGGGGGTGGGAGAAAAGAAAACTGTAACCTACGGTCAGTTTAGAGGTATGAGAGATGGGGAAAATACAAAGAAAATCAGGTATGTTTCTTTAGTTTTGCAGAAAGTACCTGATTTTTCTTGTATTTCCTCTGCTCTTGTAAGTACCCCTAAACTGTCTGAAGGATATAGATTTTTTCTTATCTTAAGAAATGTGGACTAAATAAAGGAGGGGACCAGTAATGTTGCTCTTTTGCATTGACTGAAGGAAAGAAAGTCTGAAACTGAAATGGATGTCATTATTAAGTGACTTCGTTCCTCAGTGATTTGATGGAAAACTACAAATTTTATGAGGAACAAAGTCACTAAATAATGACACACATTTCAGTTTCAGACTTTCTTTCCTTCAGACTAATGCATGTCTACCACATAACAATAGAAAAAAAGTCTGGCCGCTCAATGATACCTTAGCAGATGGACTTTTACCATTGGTATATTCTTGATTTACAACAGGCACGCTGGTTGGGCTGACCAATCAGTATGCTCCTTTTTGAATGTTAATGGCCAGATCTTTGTATAATATTGGTTAGACACCTTCCCCTATATAATGTGATTGGCTGCTTTTCTGATGTCTGTGTGAGGATGTGAGTTAATGCCAGCTATTCTTGGAGAAGTAGGGCAGTGGATGTGTAACACATGCCAGGACAGATAGCTGAAAGTTTGCAAAGAATTATATGTAATTTGTATATCATACAGATTTGTATAGATGCTTGTGCTGAAAATATATTTGTGTTGCTTGTGTTGAAAATGTATCAACAGTGTGTCCTGCTGGACAGAGGATGAAATTTACATGTAGTATTGTAACTGTTGAAATGTATATATAAAGGATACTGGAAGAGAAGGGTTAATCACAGTCCAGCTGCAGCTAACTTTGAAACATAGTTTGAAATTAATTAAATTACCTGGCTTATGCCATAAAATTGGATCTTACAATTCTCAGTGCAACCAGAGACAAAGTCTGTACTAGGAAGCTTTCTGTATTGTCTTTGGGGTGAACTAATTGCATCTCTGGAAGAGAAGAAGTATTTTACAGTTTTATGACTTCCAGAAGCTGCAACAGATCTTAGCAAGGTCTATGTTTGTATATTACTGGCACATATGTGCTAAATCCTGGCAGTTTCTAGTCAAGGAGGCAGCATGGAAATAAGAAGTGAGATGACTAGATGTATGTGATGTGATTAGGTAATCCATTACTAAAATACTGTTTTAATACTAGCTAAGATAGAAGTCTCATGGCAGTCTGTGTTTGGAACCTGACAAAGAAGGACATCTACTTCTCCTTGCCTTGCTCTAGTAAGTGACCAGGGAATAGTAATTATTTAAATCAGTCAAGAAAATATAGTGAAATTAGTTAAGTACCATTTTCCTGTATATGTGTGAATCTATTTATCTGTGTTATTTTAATATTTCCTGTGATTGAAACTCTTCTGTTTATTGTAATTAGACATTTAGTATTTTCATGTTCTTTTATTATTTATTATTAAATATATTTAAAATTTTCATTGTGGCTGGTCATTTAGATAATATTTTAACCCTTGTGAGTACTTGTATCTATTTGGTGATTTTGTAGCCACTCCAGAAAGTCTTACTGCATTGGTCAAACACTACAATTTGTATTAGTATCCATTTCACTCAGTATAATTGGATACCCTTGTAAGAGCCTTAGTGTAGCTGGCTTTGGAGTGTCTGGTGGCAGTAACTACATTATAGTCTGGGAAGAAGGGGGCATAGCTAGTAAATCTGTGTCAGCCTTTCCCAGTGTGTGTGTGTGTGCGTGTGTGTGCGTGTGTGTGCGTGTGTGTGCGTGTGTGTGTGTGTGTGTGTGTGTGTGTGTGTGTGTGTGTGTGTGTGTGAAAATCAAATCTCAAATAGTGTATGAGTCAGCTGCTTGGAGTAGGGACATGATGCACTGGTTTCACAGAGAGGGTGGTAGAGGACTTGCCTTGGACACTCAGCTAAGGACTCAACTCTATAGCTGTGCCAATGGGGAGTCTTATTCGGGATTTGGAGAGAGGAGGAATAGCAGCCCCCAAACTGAATGTGTTCCCTGTGTGCTCTTAAGGGAAATTGTGCTTGATGCAAAGAGCTGCATTTGGAAATACTGGGTGCATCTATTCACTTGGAACAAAACTGGATACACCCAGTATTTCTAGATGTAGCTCTCTGCATCAAGCACAATTTCCCCTAAGAGCACACAGGGAATACATTCAGTCTGGGGGCTGGTATTCCCTTTCTCTCCAGATCCCCAATAAGACTCCACACTGGCACAGCTATAGAATTGAGTCCTCAGCTGAGTGTCCAAGGCAAGTCTTCTACCACTCTCTCTGTCAAGCCAGTGCTTTGTGTCTCTGCTCCAAGCAGCTGACACACACTCTTTGAGATTTTATTTTCACACACACACACACACACACACACACACACACACACACACACACACACACACACACACACCTGGAAAAGGCTGGCAAGATTTTCTAGCTATTCTCCCTTCTACCCAGACTATAAGGTAGTTACTGCCACCAGACACACCAAAGCCAGCTACTCTAAGGCTCTTGCAAGGATACCCGATTATACTGAGTGAAATTAATATTAATATAAATGGTAGTGTTTTGACCAATTCATAATGCTTTTGGGAGTGGCCACAGAGTCACCAAATAGATATAAGTACTTTCAAAAGTTAAAATATTTTCTAAAGGACCAGCCACAAAGTAAAGTTTAAATATATTTAATAATAAATAATAAAAGAGCATGAAAATACTACATGTCTACTTACAATAAACAGCAGAGTTTCAATCACAGGAAATATTAAAATAGCATAGATGAATAGATTCACACAGATACAGAAAAAGAGTACTTAACTAATCCTACTATATTTTCATGACTGATTTAAAGAATTACTATTCCCTGGTTATTTACTAGAGCAAGGCAAGATGAAGTAGGTGATGGGTCCTTCTTTGTCAGGTTCTAAAAACAGACTATCATGACACTTCAGTCTCAGCTAGTATTAAAACATTATTTTAGTGATGGATTACAGAATCACATCATATACATCTGGTCATCTGACTTCTGGTTTCCATGCTACCCCTTTGACTAAAAGCTGCCAGGATTTAGCACACTTGTGCCAATAATACCCACACACAGAGCTTGCTAAGCTCAGTTGCACCTTCTGGACATCATAAAACCATAAAACACTTCCAGTTTTCCAGTGTAGCAATTAGTTCACCCAAAGGCAATACAGAAAGCTTCGTAGTACAGACCTTTTGTCTCTGGCTGCACTGAGAACTGTAAGATACAAGGTTTATGGCCTAAGCCAGGTAATTTAATTTCAAACTATTTTTCAAAGTTAGCTGCAGCTGAACTGTGATTAGCTCCTTCTCTTCTGGTATCCTTTTTTTACAATATATACATTTCAACAGTTACAATACTACGTGTATATTTCTTCCCCTGTCTAGCAGGACACACTGTTGATACATTTTCAACATAAGCAAACTTCACAAATACATTTTCAGCACAATCATCTGTACAAATCAATTTGATATACAAATGTCATATAATTCTTTACAAACTTTCAGTTAGCTGTACTGATGTATGTTACACATCAACTGACCTGGCATAACTGGTAATACCTCACATTGTCACAGTCTGCATTGATTAAATTCAGAGGCACAGCTACCTTCTTAAGGATGAGCATAGTTCTGTGTACTTAATAGATATTTTCCTAGGGTCTTTTGATTCTTTTTACATTGTCTCTTTTGTTATGGACACTTAAAAGTTCAAATTCATTGAACTTTGTCCTTGTATAATATGATCTGAAGAAGTTTGCAGGACAAACAAAAGTACTCACTATCTAAACAATTTTTCAGTTTTGCAATAAACATTTGTTGTCAACAGTGTGACTGTGTGTACATGCAATGCACACACACACACACACACACACACACACACACACACACACACACACACACACACACACACACAATCAAATATGCATAAATCAGTCACAATACTAAGTTTAACTATTTCAGATATAATATGAAGTGCTTGTTTATTCATTTTTGCCTTTAACTTCTTTTAATAAACAATTTTGATCTGCACTATTGTTCCCAGCCTGTTTTGTTGGATTTGTAAATGTGCTACTGAACCTGAGTTTTGCCTAAATTTTATCATGTTATAATATGTAAACAAGCAGAACACACCTAAAATATGTTAGCTTGCAGAGAAGTCAATAACATAATCCAAACATGCCAGAAATTATATTGTTTTGCTATTAATTTCTGATGTTTTTTTTTTTTGATTTAATATTGTAATATGTGTTTGAAAGTATGCAGTTTTACTGGGAATTTTTTGGGTAGTGAATGAGTTGTACTATATGTTGTTTTCTATGTGGTTTTGGTTGCATGTTTACATGGGTGTATGAGTTTACATTTCAGCAGTTTGGGCAGCTAATAAGGTTAGGTAAAGTATCCCCATATTAACACAGACGAACAGTGAGAGCTAGTAGACAGTAACAGTGTATCCTCTATCACACATAGAATGAGATGAGGCTGAGAGACTGGAGGAAATAAATAAGGAGTGGGCTAAGATGAAGAGGGTAATATTCATGAGAGGTCTGAAAATCCTATAAACAGATACAAATTCTCAGTTCCAGGAGAGAGAGGGAGGGCAAGTCGATTGAAGTCTTAGACTAGGAGTATAGCAGAAAGGATATAATTTGGATGTCATTCTCAACAGTGTTGATATCATTTATGTCTGGTTAAGACACCTTTAACCCACAGTGCTCATGCTTCTACATGATTTAGGGTAGGGTAAAAAGTAGAAACAGAAAAAGTCAAAGGCAATAGTGTAGGATTTTAGAAAAGCAGGCTATGCTGTTGTCAGTAACTGGCTAAGGATGACTTTGGATATTGGGAGCAAACTGTAGGCATAAACAATGTCCTGGAATGGGCCAGGGGCAGAGTATACATGGTCAAGAAACGGTATGCAGAAAAGGCAAAAAGGCCAAAAGAGAAGGCCAGTGTAACTGCATAGGAATGTCAGACTAGCAATTATTGCAAAATGTAGGACATCACAGTGGTGAAAAGTAGGGCGCATGGAGATGGAGGGTGAGCAGTATAAAAAGTAGTAATGATGGTAAGGAGAGTATCTGTTAACACTGACAGGATTTTACCAGAAGGGTTAAGATGAAAAGCAAGTACGTTTTAGGTATACAGCTTAAAGAAAGAAAAGGTGGGATGGAACTGTCCATGCCAAGCAAAACTGGGAGAGAGATTACAGAAGACTAGTCAAAAGCAGAAATACAAAATGAGTAACTTAGTTTTGATAGCAAAAGTAATGGAAAGATTCTGTGTTGAGAGGAATGCAAGCCAAGAAGCAGAGCACTGCTGTTGGCAGACATCGGGCTAGAAAAACAGGAGGTTCATATAGAAGTGACTGCTCTTAGGAGGGATATAGCACAAAGATCAGGTGGGATGCCTCCCAGAGTCATTAGAAATCTATCCAGTCTTTTGGTAACATAACACTCTATGACAGAGATTTACAACAAGTCATCAGCTGTTGAAGAAAAGTAAGACATTTGTGGTGCACTTGTGCAAGAAGACTTGTGCAAAAAAGACACATTTCCGCTCGAAGAAACTGTTTTGACAAAAGTGGTATGACAACCTGTTACATGTCCTGTCTCCTTCAACCACACTAGTTGTCTATGGCACTACTGTAAAAAGTTGAGTAACACAAGGATGAGGCTACAGCTGGACAAAATGCACTAGTCAAAGTCTTGAAAGGACAATAAAAGTAATTATAAGCACTTTTTGCAGGCGACATATCTACTGTACATCTAGTGTGATGCATTCACTCCTCCATGGATCGTTACGTAAGTGTACTAACTCCATGGTTGTACATTTGCTGAAAAAATTAAAGTCTAGAAAGCTGTGATTCACCACTGGTACACACACAGATAAAACTCTTGAAGTGATTTTCAGTGACAAAGAGAAGATCAGAAACACTCAACAAACAGTCCACAAGTCACATCTGTGGTAGCCATGTTCAGTTTAGACTCAGCCAAAGGTAGGTAAAACACTGTGCATATTGTCTCTTACAAGTTCCGTAGTTTGTATGCAGAAGACATTTAAATGAGTAGCACAAGACTGCAAGTGTATAATTCACCTGACTGTGAACTTCTGAGAAGATGGCTATCTATTCCTGTATCTATGTGTCCATGCAGGGGAAAGAGTTAAATGGTACGATAGATAAATTATCACCAAACACCTGTGAGAGGGATACTGATGCTATTATCCTATTACAAGTTGCTGAAACAGTAAGGAAGTTACTCAGACTTCATCAAAGGTTATCGCATAGACTTAATTTGACAGAGCATGCCATGAACTATCGAGTAGATTCAGTAAAATTATGTTGTCCAGTAGCAGTGGCAACTGATGTCTGCTAGGGAGATATATATATATATATATATATATATATATATATATAGGTTTACTATCAAATTGTCGATCCCGTTTTGTGCGACGCGCATTGCCCGAACGCGGAACTGCGAACGGCACTACACCGACGCCCAGATGTGCGAACGGCAAAATCTCGCCCCCATCCGACCCATGGTAGCATGGGTGTGGAGGTGTTGCGCGGCCGGTAATGTCGATCGTCGGAGTTTCGCGGTTTCGGTTCGCTATCGAAATGGTTTCGGTGTTTCGGTTCGCGCAAACGCGTCGATGGGGTCGCCGTTCGCACGGAGTGCATTCGAACATTTAATAGTAAACCATATATATATATATATAAAACTTTTACTGATCTGCTCAAAAACATTTCCATTGCTAGAACTGAAGCAGAAAATATTTTTAAACTGAGCAATGAAATTGTTATGTTATACCATACTAATCTCCACATAATCTTGGATTTGGGTAGTTAGTGTTCTTAAAAGTGAATTTCATCCTGTTTTGGGATACAAATACTTATGAATTTGACAATGTCACCATAGAGATACTTACTACACCCATGAAGACAGCCTAGGTTATCCATCATGGTATCAACTACGTTTTAGTTCTGGCACTGTTCTTAAGAAGGCAGGCTATCTCCTGTTTCTTTAAAGAGTCACAGAGATAAAGCTGCCTATAGAGGATAGCATTACTTGGAAGTTTGACACACATCTGGCAGGTGTTTCTTCTAAAGGCAGTTAATGTTGGCTTTGTTCTTTTCAGCTGCAAAGGCTTGATTTGTTTTATGGGACTGTCCATACAATTAACAATCAGAATAAACACCTGCATGGTGTCAGGTAATAAACTAACCAACTTAGTAACAGTATTCTCAATTTTTTTTACTAAATGTTCTTAATCTAGCCCTAAGAATAATTGATTTAGCTTTCATTAAGTATATTTTGGTCTCTCCTCATTTCAAATGAAACAACTTAAAGCATAGCAGGCCAATACTTTTTAATCTTTGTGGTATTAGCACTTCCTGAATAAAACATACCTCTTATAAACAATCAAATGTTGCTGACATTCAGTTTTCAGTCTCATAATTCAATATAAAATAAGAAAAACAACAAAAAAATACATTTAGATAAAATAAATGAATATAAAACTGTATGCATAAAAATCTATTTTTATAAAATCTGTATATATAAAAATCTAATTAAAAATAAATCAAATAATAAATTACCTAAGTCTTAAGATACAACCCTCTTCATTCATTATTTTTATTTATTTCAGGTGGATACCCAGCAGTTCTCCTCAGTTGCAAAAACAGTAAAAGGAGGATTGTTAGTGGTAATGAGCTATATAGATTACATGAGCAAAATGCATGTGTTGTTGTATGATGATTCCGGGGAATGAAATACATGTGGCTTATAGTAAACTAGTATAAGATTAGTATGATACAATATGATATGAAGACGCAATGCCAAATAACTGGGGAGGAGTACAAGTATTTCAGGATTAAAAATATCTTACATCCCCGCAATATTTGGCATTCCAAAAGTTCATATGGATATAGTTGACCCCCCCTTAGATCTATAGTGGATGTCAGAGGTTCCAAAACACATTGATTAACCAGGTTTATTTTAAAGTAAAACAAGTAATTGACCCTGGACTACATGAAAAGAGACATGGAAGAGCTCTCAGATCATGTGGCCCAGGCAGGTATGACCCTAGCCCTGAGTAGCATCCTGCCTTTGCCCAGAATGATACCACAATATAAGGACAAAATGATTGATTTCAACAATTGGCTAAACTTCTGGTGTCATTCAAAGGGGATCCAGTATCTGTCTGCCTGGGACGACATGATCAACAGACCATGATGCTTTGCCAGAGAGGGTCTGCACCTGTTGCCCCTATGAAAGTGTTGTCTGAAGAAGTCTCTTTGCAAAGAAGTGGAGATGAAAGCACTTACCATTGGAAGAATAAAGGATTACTCATTGCTTCTGTTGCCTTACATTGTTTCGTTTTTGTGGAGTTGGAGTATTTGCTGCTTTTTTAGAGTTTTTACAAGTTGCAGCTTGGAGCAATGGATAACCAGAATTTTGCTGGTACCAGTTTTACAGCTTTGCCAGCAGGGTGTATGTTAAATGATACACCAGAAGGTTCGTTTATTACAGCCACAAATTTTCTAGAGGCAAGCAGACAATCTAGCACTAACAATGCTTTAGTAGGTAATGAAGATGTATTAAAGGGATGTTTGGCTCCACCATTAAATCCCTTTGTACGTAATGTGACATTGAATATAACATCGAGCTCTACAGTTAATCACGCGGAGATGTTTAAAGAACTTTCCAAGTACAAAAGACTACAATGGGACAATCTCTTTTTTGAAACTAGTTTGAAAGAGAAACAAGTACTGAAAGGTTTAAGAGTGAACAACCTACCAGCCGGAAAAGACTTGCCGAATGAATTAGTAGATAAGTTGTTAGAGGTAAACAAAAGGGCAGGGTTACAATACATGGAAATACTGATGGATTGTAATAAGATAACTCTTGCCAGTACTTCTAACAGAATATGCAAAATTTTTAATAAATTAAAACAAGCGACATCAGCAGATAATTTCACTACTAAGATGTGTGCTATAAAAGAAAATCTTATAAAATTAAATGATTCATTAAGTCAGCGTAAACTCAAAAAATATGAAAGAGATGCAAGAGATTACCAAGAGGAAGTGGCTTCAGCATATGGGCTGGAACTACAGAAGGAGATACGTAACAACGTTATGCCTAGCAGTGAGGTATTAGCTTGCAGTGAAAATGGGGCAGTACGGAGATCTGAGCAGATAAATAAAAATGCTCAGAATTTTACTGAAGTTTCAGGTAAAAGAAGTAACAAATTTAAGAACAATGATCCTGCAGGAGCAACTAGTAATGCTATAGGTATAAGCAATCTTAATACCATTAGCGAAGAGAATATAGAACCACGAAGTAGTACTACCATGAATGACTGTAGGAGAGAAGGGCAGTCAATTCAGATTTATCAAAGGAAAGAAGGAGGCAAAAGAACCTGGGCCCAGGTTACATCAAAAGGGATTGCCTCTAACAAAAATGGCGGCAGAATCAAAATAAACAGCAACAGAAAAACGGGTTTGTGAGGAAGGGCCAGAACAGAGCGAATTGGAACCGCAGCAAGCAACAATGGAGGACTTAGGTATTGAGAGTTTTAAAATTGTGAATCTTTCTAAATATGTATTGTCTGAAATTGAATGTTTGGTTTTGGGTAAAGGTTGGAATTTTGTACCCGAACAAAGAGCAAACAAATTGCAAACTGTTAATGAGCTCAGAAGTTATGTTAGAATGTTGAATTTTAAATATTTTTTAACAAAAATATGAATGATGTCAGAGATAAATTGCATTTTTATAAGCCAAGCAGTTATAACCCACCATTACATAATGATTTGGAAGCATTTTTAAATCTGTGTGAAGCCCAACTGATAGAAAATTTTGAGAAACAATCTGAATTTAAATATTATAACATGTCTAAAGTTGAAAAAGAAAGCTTTGATAGGCTTATTAACAATAACGATATTTTGTTTTTTTAAGGCTGACAAAGGAGATGCTATTGTGGCATTGGATACTGAAGATTCTGAAATGAAAATGCTTGAGTTATTATCAGATGAATGTTTTTATATGAAAACAAATATGACTAAGGTAAAACAGGGGTATAGAATGATAGAAGCCTGTATTGAAGAGTGGTTTGTAACAGGGAAAATTGAAGAGAAAATTAAAAAAAGTCTAAGTAACAACAACCCTAAGTTAAGTAGGAACTTTGGTATTCCAAAGATCCACAAGATTGTAAATAATCCCCCTCTCAGACCTATAGTGTTGAGTGCAAATAGTAAAACAGAAGTACTGTCAGTTTATGTAGATAAGCATCTACAAGTAATACCCAAGCATGTTACTTATATTAAAAATAGCTTTCATTTTCTAGCCAAAATTAGAGATTTTGAAGTAGAACCAGCAGATATTATGGTAACATTAGATATAAAGCCATTGCACACTATGATTCCCAATGTAGAGGGGATGGAAATAGTGAGGCTTGAATTGTTAAAATCAGGAGTTTTTTTCTTCTAATACCATTAGTCTCCTTGTGGAAATGATAGATATTGTATTGAGCTACAACTAAAAGATGAAATATATTTGCAAACTAATGGAGTAGCTATGGGGGCGGCATTGGCCCCCAGTTATGCTAATGTGTTTATGCAAGGATGGGAACAAATGCACATTTTGGATAGTGGTTTTAGAGACAATATATGTAAGATGTTCAGATTTATTGATGATATTTTTCTGTTATGGAGAGGTACAGAAAAAGAACTGAGTGATTTTATGAGTTACATTAATAATGTGTGCACCTATCTTAAATTTACAAATCAGAAAAGTTATGAGCTAATCACTTTTTTGGACCTGGTGGTATTTAAAGAAGAAAATAGACTGTTAACTAAAATATATAAAAAAAAGAAGTACAACATAATATGTACTTGCATTATACTAGTATGCATCCAGAACATACTAAATTGAATATAGTTAAAAAGTCAGTTAAACAGAATAAGTGATTTAACTGTGAAAAATACTGATTTTGAAGAAGAAGCAAGTCAGTTATGTAATAAGGTGTTAAAAAGAGGCTATCCAAAGGCTCATATAGATAAATTATGTGAGGATGAGAAGAGATCTAGATTAAATCAAAGCAATAAAAAAAGTAACTATAGTAAATATGATGCTAATGTTTCTATGGCTATACATAATAGTGTTGATTCTAAAGCTATAAAGAGTGTTTAAATTTGTAATTGGAGTATTTTTAGAACCAATGAGGAGTTGGTAGATAAAATTGGAAATGGGCCAAGATTTATTCAGAAAAGGGGTAATTGTTTTAAAAATTATTTCCAGTCTAAACTCAATTGTACTAAACAGACAAATTCCAAATGTGGGATGGTCAAGTGCTTGAATTGCAATATCTGTAATTATTTATACGTTGATAGTAATCAGTATGTATTGGGAAGGAATATTGTCAAAATTCCTGGTTTATTTAACTGCAAAGTTAAGAATGTAGTTTATCTTATTATATGTTTGGAATATGATGCATTCTATGTAGGTAGAACTACAAGAGAATTATATTGTCGTATATATGAGCACAAATATGCTATTTAAGTTGAAGATGATAAAAATGCTATGAGTAAGCATTATAAAACCAAAAAATGCAAAGTTAATTTCAAATTTTTAGTATTAGAAAAATTAAGTGATACAGTGTTCTGTATGAACATAGAGGAAGAGTTAGGCTGGTTAGAGTATTCTTGGCAAGTTAAATTAAATGCCTGTTTTCCCCCTGGCCTTAATAATAGGGAAGAATTTGTAATGTATTTAAAAAGAAGAGGTTTTAAACATTAGCATATATGGTATTTTATTGCTAGGCTAAATTATGTTTATATATTTATATATATATTTATATGTGTATTTATAGGAATTTGTGTGTTTTAAATGTTTTATAAAGCATTAATTAATTAGTTATGTGAAGAATGCGATCATGTGATCAGCTGCTGATGGTATATAAGTTTGTCATTTTTATGAAAGTGTTCTCTGAAGAAGTCCCGTTGTAAAGAAGTGGAGACAAAAGCACTTACCTTTGGAAGAATAAAGGATTACTCATTGCTTCTGTTGCCTTACTTTGTGTCATTCAAAGGGGATCCAGTATCTGTCTGCCTGGGACGACATGATCGACAGACCACGATGCTTTGCCAGAGATGGTCTGCATCTGTTCATAGGTTCATAGGTTCATAGGTTCATACTAGGCTATCTGCCCAAGGGCATTTATAAGCCTAGCCCATAGTTATGTGGCTTTCGCCACCCCTTTAGTTTGAATAAAAACTATGCCTATCATTTTTCTGTGCCTCTGTCAAGCAGTGACACTGAAGTAATCCCTGGGGTATATCTGCGATCTCCCATCCATTGGTCAAGATTCCTCTTGAACAAGGCCAGCGAGGTGCTCTGCCTCACATGTACCGGGATTTTGTTCCACAGCATAGGGAGTCTCTGGGTGATGAATCTGTCCCTCCAGCACGTTCTATTTATAACCGTGTCAAGGTTTAAGTCTCCGCCCTTGTGGTTCTGAGGGATCTAGATTTTTGAGGTGAAGCATATTCATCAAATCTGGGTTTGACATGGCCTTATATGTCAGGCACAGGTCACCTCTGAGCAAGCGGTATGAGACTGAATAAAGCTGGAGTTCTTTCAGTCGGGCAGTATAAGACCTCTATTTGAGTCCCTTTATCCTTTTGGTGAGAAACTTTTGGGGCCTTTCAAGCTGCATCAGGTGTCTGGTCAGATACATTCGAGCGGGCATTGTACTCAATCATAGGTCTAATGAGTGATGAGTACAGGGGGACGATGACCTCCCTTGATCTAGATGTGAATCCCTTCATGATCAGGTGGGCGATATAGAAGGTTTTCCTAACTACTTTAGCAACATGAGTGTCAAGCGAAGACTACTGTCAACTTGGGTCCCCAGATCCCTGATGACTTTTTCTGTGCTCAGTGGATTGTCACCTATATGATAGCTAGGGGTAACCTTGTTTTTCCCGAAGGGTATGACTATGCATTTTTTGGCATTTAACTTCAGGCCATGGCTCTGGCACCAGTTATCCGTTTCTGTGAGGCCCTTCTGGAGGATATCTGTGTCAGATGTGTTTTCGACTATGGCGCACAGTTTGCAGTCATCTGCAAACTTTGTCAGCCATAACCCTCCTGTGTTTGCTTGTACTTCAGAAAAGTAGATGCCGAACAAGAGTGGACCCAGGACTGAGCCCTGTGGGACACCACTTGTGACAGGCTTTGAGTCTGACATGGCTCCAGCAACTCTGACCCTGTGGGTTCTGTCGCTTAGCCAGTTTGCAACCCATCTTGTGATGTATGGGTTTACATTCAAGCTGATGAGTTTTTCGATGATACCTGAGTGGGGTATTGTGGTGAAGGCCTTTGCCAGGTCGAGGTAGGCTGTATGGACTGCCTTTCCCTCATCAATGGCCTTGGTGACTGTCTCGAAAAAGTCAACCAAGTTTAAGAGGCAGGATCTGCCTTTGACAAAGCCAAACTGGGTTGGATCCAAAGTCTGCAAGTTCCCTATGTCTTTATTTATGAGTTCCATTATGATCCTCTCCATGGCTTTGCAGATAAGGCTTGTCAAGCTAATGGGGCGGTAATTTCCAGGGTCTGTGGAGGCACCGCCCTTATGAAGTGGGACCACAGTCGCGTCGCCACTCCTTGGAGTGCGTATCCTGAGGTGAGGCTAAGATTAAACAGCTGTCCTAACTGTGGGTTTAATTCCTCGTTGAGTTCATGAAGCACACAGCCAGGGACACCATCCGGTCCCATGGATGTTGTGCTTTTTGCCTTAGTGAGGGCAGTTCTCACCTGGGCGTTGGAGATGTTTGGGGGGCTACAATCCTCTGGAATAGAAATCTCTCCTTTTGGGGGAGGGAGAAGTTTGCACTGAACCTGTCAGCCAGTATGTTAGCAATGTGTGTAGGTTCAGTAATTTTCACATCATTTTGAACTAATTCTGAGCATATCTGGGAGTTTCCTCCTAGGTTTCTAACATAGCTAAAGAAGGCCTTATGATTGTCTTTAGAGTCCTTGGCGATTTTTCTCTCAAAATTTGCCTTGGATGATTTTATGAGAGCTCTTAGTTTTTACTTATAATGATCAAAGGTGTCTTACCTTTCAAGGATTTTGCTCTATCTTGTAGTAGCTTCCTCCTTTTGTTGTAGAGCTTGTTTATGGCTGGGGTCAACCAGACTGGACGCTTGCCTTTGGTACAGAGAGTCTTAGTTTTGTTTGGGATTGCCTGATCCATGCAGTCCTGTAGGTGCTGGTAGAAGGCATTTGTAAGTGATTCAGCGGTTTGAGTAATGTTTACCACTGGCTCAGGGGCCTTAAAGGAGACCACACTAGTTTTAGAAGTGTGAAATCGGCTTTTGAGAAGTTTTCACTGTGGTCTTTTTGTTTCAGGTGGGGCGGGATGAGGACCTCCAGCGAGATTAGTTTATGATCTGATCTCACCAGTGAGGGGTATACTTCCGGTGTTGAACATTTTGATCCCATGTTCGTGATGATGAGATCAAGTATGTTTTCACCTCTTGTGGGGATGGTGACTAGTTGTTCCATGGCATTTGAGTTTATGAACTCCAGGAATCTTTGGGTTAGAGTGTTCGGGCTTGAGTAGTGTTCCCAGTCTATATTAGGGTAGTTGAAGTCACCTAGTATGATGGTGTTTGGAGATACATTTATCCCTCCAATGTTTTCAGGAAGGCCATGTGAGGTTCCTGAGTTTGAGAGGGTGGCCTGTAACATGCTACAAATTGCAGAGCAGTCTTGCCTATGGTTAATTGCACCTGGATGGTCTCCGATGCATCGTGCGTTGCCACCAACCCTGAGGTGTGGGTGTCCTTTATGAATATGGACACCCCTCCTTTCTTGGTGTTGTCCGGATTTTGGGGCGGAGCATGATATGAGGTGAAACCTGTTAGTGCTGGGGTGCTCTCAGGAGCCTTGAACCAGGTTTCTGTCACAGCACAGACATCGATGTTCTCCATATTGAGAAGGGCCTCGAGTGCGTGCATCTTGAGATTGAGACTTCTGGCATTGAGCAGCATTACCCTTAGTTTTTTCCTTTTTGGTGTTCTAGGGTGGTAGGTTTAGAATTTGAGCCTTGCCTAAAAAGGCACTATGGGGGTGGCAAGAGCCTTTGCCAATATCCGGAAGCCCAGGGTGACAGGTGCAAGCCGTCCCTTGTGAAGCAGCGTGGCTTGTCCAGCATGTCATCCCAGGCAGACAGACATTGGATCCCCTTTGAATGACACCAGAATTTAAGCCAATTATTAAAGCTGATCATCTTATCACTGTATTGTGGCATCATTCTAGGTGAAGGTAGGATACTGCTCAAGGTCAGGGTCATACCTGCCTGGGCTACATAATCAGAGAGCTCCTCGGCGTCCCTTTTCATGTAGTCCAAGGAGGTGCGTCTCAGGTCGTTGACACCAGCGTGGACAATGACTGTGTCGTACTTGTACCTGCTGTTGAGAGACCTGAGTGCTTGCGTTATGTGGCGGATTCTAGCGCCCGACAGGCAGCTTACTGTGACCTTCTCCTTACTCAGTCTGGTGAGCGGGGCGTCAGTGTGTCTGACTATGGAATCACCAATGACAAGTGTGTCTGGCATTTTGTTTGGCCTTAAGGGCTGTGACTGTTTGACACTCTGACTGTGTGGTCTATGTGTTGCATGTGTTGGGTCGTGAGGTGGTAGTTGTTTGGGTGTCTGCTTTGGTGGCCTTTGCTGTTTTGGTAAATTTTTGACCAGAGCCTCCGAGTATGCCTTTGTGTGAGTATGTGTATGATTTGAAGTTGTGATGGTACCATGTGTGACTGGGTATGTATTGTGTGTGGTTGCCTTCTCCTCCTGTCTGGTCTTGCCAGTCCTATGTTGAGAGAGCTCAGCCTCCAGTTTGGCCATATAGTTGCATCTCTCGCATGTATTTGTGTTTTGTGGGAGAAGGAGAGGATTGTCTGTGTACATGAGGCAATTGTAACATTGCCTCAATATTCCCAGGTTCACCAGTTGAGCTGGAGAGGACACTAGCAACTGATCCCTCGACATACTAGAAGTAGTAGATAAAGAACTTTCAAAGGACTCCGGGGGAAGTGGGTTTTGGGCTGGTGGGGTACTATCTATAATAAGAGTGCTTTATCAAGGTGCAAGTACTGTAGGAGTAAGTGCTAGGCTTTACAGATAGAGAATAGTCTACTTGGGAATCAAGTAGAGATGAACTTTTCAGTTATAGGATATTCTGGTTAGATCAGCAGTACAGTTTAGCGTGTTTTATAGCAGGGGGCTGAAGGGAGCTAGGAATTGGCCCAAAAACGACCAATGGACTACTAGTTTCTGGCTGAAACTTCACCAAATCGGACAAAAGGCCGCTCAGTGCTTCCCACTCCCACTGGTAAGCAAAGAAACTTCCCTCCTTCCTAATAAGGCAATGGATCAGTAACAGGAACTAAAAACAAAGCCCAGGGATCAGCAACTCTGAAACTGGACTACTCTAGTTCAGTAAAGTGGGAAAACAAGAGATTTTTTTGTTTTATTACAGAGATAAGGAAAAAAAACAGACAGTAAATGCTATAAATGCTGTAAATCGGCTAGCGCACTTTAGTGTGTAGCCTACAGAAACAATTTGCAACAATTAGTAACTTAAAGTGCAATAAACAGTGTAAAATGCAGAAATCACTTAAAGTAGCAGTAAAACAGGCGAAATGCAGTCGCTAGCTTAATAACAGTGGGAAAGCCACAAAAAATACTTATATCTGGTAGAAAGTCACTCTTTTAGCTCTCTGCTGCTTGGATCACTCTGCAGGCCACCACGAGGATCTGTGCAGAGTTGGTACAAGCTGGAAAACACGTGTTTAGCGTGTTTTATAGCAGGGGGCTGAAAGGAGCTAGGAATTGGCCCAAAACGACCAATAGACTACTAGTTTCTGCCCCTGGGATTCAGGTTACTGGCTAAGGCTCTTACCACCCCTATAGTGACTTTTTTAGGCAAAGTTCAAAGGACAAAACCACCACTGTAACAGGTACAAACATGCAAAATCTGAAGGTAATGCTACTCAATGCTAGAAGTCTAAACCTCAAAATGCACACACTCAAGGCACTCCTAAAAATGGAAAACATCGATATCTGTGCAGTAACTGAGACCTGGTTCAAGGCTCTAGAGAGCACCCCTGCAATACCAGGCTACAACTCTTACCACACTTTTTGGCCACCAAACCAGGATCGAAACACTAAAGGTGGAGGAGTGTCCACATTCACCAAGGATATTCACACCACCACCCTAGTTGCCCAACACAATGCATCTGAAATTCTCCAGGTGCAACTAACACTAGGTAAGACTGCAATCCAAATTGTAGCTTGCTACAGATCCCCCACCATGCCCCAAGATTCTCACTACACCTTTCTAAACATACTGGAAAATATTAAGATACAACCAAACACCCTAATACTGGGTGATTTCAACTACCCTGCCATTAACTGAGAAAACTACTCGTGTACCAACACCTTTGAGCAATGGTTCTTGGAATTCATAAATTCCAATGCCCTGGATCAACTAATCCACAGTCCCACCAGGGGCTCCAATATCCTTGACCTGGTAATTACCAACATGGGAAATTGATGCTTCACACCTATGGTCACCCCCTCATTGGTCAGGTCAGACCATAAGCTAATCACCCTAAACATCCACATCCCACCCCCACTCCTCAGTAAGGAAACCTCCATAAAAAACTTCTCCAAAGCCAACTTCATGCTACTCAAGTCAGAAGTGACAAACTTCATGACACCCATGCAGACAGGAACTGAAAGTTCGACTGCTGAGTCCTACACTAAGGCACTGTACGAGCACATCCACTCATGCATGAATCGTGCCATCCCAAATAGAACCAAGATGCTCTCCTCCAAAAATAGGAAGCCAATCTGGTGGTCCCCTGCCATAAACAAACTTTACAACAAAAGGAAGAAGCTGTTGCAGAAAAGAGGAAAATCCCACGGTGCAAAAAATTCCCTTACCAGCCTCAGTAAGAAGCTGAGATCCCTCGTAAAATCCTCCAAAGCTAGTTACGAAAATAAAATTGCCAAAGATTCCAAAGACAACCACAAGGCATTCTATAACTATGTCAAGAATCTAAATGGCAATGCTCAGATCTACTCTGAGCTACAACAAAATGGCATTAAATATACTGATCCCAAGGATATTGCCAGTATCCTGGCAGATTGATTCAGTGGCAACTTCATCCCCCTCTCACCCCCTAAACAGCCCATCTCACTACCAGAAGATTGCCAAATTCTGGTAATAACGGCCACACAGGCACAAAACACACTCTCCAAAGCTAAGAATACAGCATCCATGGGGCCAGATGACATCCCGGGCTGTGTACTACATGAACTACAAAATGAACTGGCACCTCACCTAAGTGTCATGTTTAATCGTACCCTCACCTCTGGCTTCGTGCCCACTAAGTGGTGTTACAGCTACAGTTATCCCACTCCACAAGGGGGGATCCACCTTGGATCCCGGGAACTACCACCCCATCAGTCTGACGAGCCTGATCTGCAAGGCCATGGAACATATTATCATGGAAGTTATAAACAAAGATATTGGCAACCTTCAAACACTGGACTTTACACAGTTTGGGTTTGTGAAGTGCCAATCTTGTCTCCTGAACCTGATTGACTTCTTCGAATCAGTCTCCAGAGCCATGGATGAGGGTAAGGCAGTCCGCACAGCTTGTCTGGACCTCGCCAAGGCCCTTGGCACCATCCCCCACTCTGGAATAATAGATAAACTTACTAAGCTGGGCATTAATCTCTACATCATTCGATGGGTTGCCAACTGGCTTACTGACAGAACCCACACTGTAAAAGTAGCTGACTCCAAATCCAGCTCCAGACAAGTGACAAGTGGAGTACCTCAGGGATCAGTCCTGGGACTGCTCTTGTTTGGCATCTACTTCTCTGAAGTACAGGCCAACACTAAGGGACTCTGACTAACAAAGTTCGCAGATGACTGCAAACTGGGAGCCATTATTGAATCCCCAAATTATGTAGATACAGATGCTTGGTGCCAGAGCCATGGGCTCAAGCTCAATGCCAAGAAATGTATAGTTATCCCCTTTGGGAAAAAACATGTACCCATGAATTACCACATAGGTGGCAGTACACTAAACACCGAAAGTGCGATAAGAGACTTAGGGACACAGGTGGACAGTGGTCTCACCTTCAGTAACCACATCGCCACAACAGTCAGGAAATCCTTCTATGTGGCACACCTCATAACTAAGGGCTTTTCATCCAGAAAAAAGGAGGTCATTGTCCCACTGTACTCATCCCTCATTAGACCCATTATAGAATACAATGCCCCATTTGGTATGTACCTCTCAAGACATCTGCAACAACTGGAAAGGCTGCAGAAATACCTCACTAAAAGAATCACAGGCCTAAAGCAGATGCCCCATGCTGAACATGCTGGAGGGATAGGTTCCTGACCCAGAGACTCCCCAGACTCTGGAATAGACTGCCCATACATGTCAAGCAGTGCGCCTCCTTGGCCCCCTTCAAAAGGAACCTTGACAATTGGATGGGAGAAAGGAAATTCACCATGGGGATCACGTCAGTTGCCCTGCTAGACAGGGGTCCAGGGAAGTAAATAGTGTGGGAAGAAATAGCCAGGGAATTGTTATGGCTAGGCTTGTATAGGCCCTAGGGCTGATAGCCTAGTACCAACCTATGAACCTATGAACTTATGAACCTATGAAGCTCTCCCCTATTTACTTAAAGATTCATGGGTGTTTTTGAAAATGCCGACCCATGTACTATATGATGATGAACTACATTTGGTCATAATAGATATAAAAGATATGTTTACCATAATTCCCCATAGCATTTCACAAGAATTGTTTTGTGGTTTTAACAGAAGTTAGTGATATTATGCCCGCAAAAGATATTAATAATTTAGTGGAACTGATGGATTTGGTTCTTTCAAATAACTTTATATATTTTAAGGATTCATTTTTCCACCAAAAGATGGAGTGGACATGGGAGCAACATGGGCCCCAGTTTTTGCTAATATTGTCATGGCGCAATGGGAGAGGCTCTCTGTTCTCAATTCACAGTTTTACACATCCTGGAACTTTTATGGTAGTTTCCTAGAAAAGACATTCATTATGTGGTTACACACTGAAGAAAGGTTGAATGAATTCTAGTTATATAGCAACACCACCGCTGAATTTTTTTAAAGTTCACCTTTAAGTATTCCAGACAAAAACTTTATTTGGATGTTGAGATTAGTACATGCTACTTGAATAAAAAGTTTGTTTCAATCATTTAGTGGAAACCCACCTACTCAAATTGCTTGTTACATTATAGTAGTTGTCATCCAAGGTATAAGAAAAAGACTATGTTTAAGGGTGAGCTAGTGAGATTTGCGTGAGTTGTTTCTGATTTTGACTCCTTTTTTTACAATAATGTGATGTTTTTAAAAGGATGTTGTTTGTATAGGAGAGTAAACCCTGATGTTTTTTTTTTTTTTATAAACTAGATATTTGATGAAGTGTGTAAAAAGCGAAACAGAGGCATATATGTGCTGCTATTAGGGGGTAGTAGAAAATAATAATAATATTATTAGGACAAAAGTGAGCATGGTGAAGCAATGATTATGACTTACAGCATAGACAGTAAGCTTATTAGAAACATTATTGGAAGGAATTAGAATATATTTCTTCATAATGGAGGGACCATGAATGTACCGAGGGATAAAACTTAATTTGTATGTAGAAAAAGGAAGAGCTTTAACAATTATTTTGAACATGAAGTAAGCAGGTTTAATAATAATAGGGTAAAGATGGAAACATTTAAGTATGTAAATATGTTTGAAAGATAACCAAGTGGTGATAAACCAGAAGGAATAGGTTGTATGTAAAGATTACTATGCAAGTATGGCCAAAAGGGTAGTATACTTGGCTATTTGCCAACAGTTTCTCAGATTTTATATAGTAAAAAAGAAAGAACTCTGAGGGAGTGTGTTTATGAACATTAATATGATAATTAAAAAGGCAGTTTGAAAAATGCATTAATATAAACACATGCAAACACAAGTAGAGCATGAGTTTTTTGTAATGGATAGATTACGCAACCCTCATGGGGGGGTTGGTGCAGTGAATATCCTGAGGTTAGGGAACTACTTTGACAATTGAAATTAAATGCAGGACATCTGCCTGCACTAAATGAAAATATTTCTGTAGGTTGCATCTTAAAAGACTTGGGCTGTTTACTTCCTGGAAAATTGCTAGAATAACAGGATGTGTGTTCACCTGCATTTTCTGAACGATGTGAAGTCTGAATCTTAAAAGTATGTTATTACTTTTTTAATTCAATCCTCTGTAATTTGTTCAAAAAAACAGACTTGATGAGGAACAGATCAAGCATATGAGGCAAAAATCTGGACATTCTGTAAAAATCTGGACAGTTGTGAGGCATGGAAAGTGTGTATAAATGTAAGGGATTGTGTTACACTGCCTTTCTGACAGAGTTAAGTGCTTTATGGCTTTGAAAGCTGGCAAAACACAGCGTTTTTTTTTCTCTTTTACTGTAAGTAGTAGTACAATGTAGTACATAATGCTCCATGCACTACAAAGATTATGATCGGGTCTCTGATCCTAACCTGGTATTATGCGTCCTTGACATGGTTGCAAAGAAATTTACCTCAAGAGTGGTTGGGATCAGTGACCAACTCATAATCCTCTATATTTTCATTTCATAGACTTACAGATTTTTATATAAACAATTTGGTCTACGTATATATTAAATTATTTGAGTAATTTGTATAGATCATAGATGATGTCCTTACATTCACTGCTGCAGTATTCTTAACATTTGGGATTATCTGCTGTGGAAGCCTGTTGTCAGGCCAGTATACCAAAGACTTCCTGTTGCTTTTAAAAGTATGCCTGAATGTCACCCAAATGTTCCTTGCATAGTGTAGGACATAAAGGTGATGTTCAGGCCTACCATAAACAGAAATTCTTTGCCACCAGTCCAAATGCATCTTTTCATCATCGGTCTATTTACCTGCATCCATTTTGCCAGCTGAATGCATTTTCATTCTCTAGTGATTACCTACACCTGTTTGCAGTGCAGATACTGTAAGATTCCCACTGTTTTTTTTTGTTTGTTTTTCTTGATTTTTTGTGCTCCTTGGGGTTAATGTCATCCAGGAAGGGTAAATGCCAGTGTGGGAGTCAAATTCCCCATAAAGACCACCACAATAAGTGTCTTTTTGTCTAGGAGTGCCTCATGACCATACATCTTGTTCGATTTGCCAGGCATTCATTCCAAAAACCCTTCACAGTAGGCTTTCTTCCCTTTCCTTGTATCTTGAGAACCAGCATCCTAAGCTTCTTACTAAAGACATAATGGAAGGAATCCCCCACCCCGTGGGTCAGTTGTTAGGTAAGAAAAAGGGACAACCATAATCTTCTACTGGCCAGCCTCTGGCAGGTGTTTCTCCTAAGGTTGTTACAAACCTGGAGGCTCACCTGGCTGTGTTGTCGGATTTCTATACAGTGTTAGAAGCCAGCGAGGATCCGAATGAAAGCACATCCAAAGAGGCCTTGCAGGTGTCCATAATGGACATTCAGAGGGAACCACAGTTGATTTTTTTTTCCAAGGGGCTTAGGGGAGTTCCTCATATTTTAGTTGGGGAAGAAGTTCCTACTATGGGTGTTGACTACCATCCTGGGTCTGAGTCTTCTCAGTTTTTTTTGGAGAGGCCGTTCCCTTAAAAAAAGAAACAAAACATTAAACATGTTTCTTCTGCTCCTAGGAATAAGTTTACTGCTTTAATGTCCTTAAAGCCTCCTCAAGGGGTTTCAGTTCCTGCTCTTCCTTGGTCCTCTACTTCCCTTAAAAGGCTTAGAGAACAGAGTTCTTCTGAGAATGAGTTGGATTCTGATGACGAATCCCTGACTTATTCTGCTCATATTCCTTCTCCCTTGAACTATGGATCAGAGGAGGAGGAGTCTATTAGTCCTGATGTTCTTTTTGAGGAAATTTCCTTTGGGGACACAGTCTCTAGGATGATGGAATGTTTTAAGTGGGATTGTGTTCAGGTCCCTGACATCCATAAGAGGTATTATGAGTTGCTACAGTTGGAGTCTCCTAAACCTGTGGCTATTCCTCCTGTTTTGGCTGCTTTGCTGGATGTTTTTTCTGATGTATCTCATACACCTGATTCTCTGCCCCCTGCTCCCAAGAAACCTGAAAGGTTTTATAGGGTGTCTGAGGATTGTTCCTTTTTGTATAAATGCCCTGCTGCTGACCCTTCTATGGTCTCTGTAGCTTCTGATAAGCCATCTCAATTGCTTCCAAAGATAGCAAAACTATGGTACGGCTGAATAAGAAGGTTTACCCTTCTGCTACCCTAAGTTTTAGGGCTATTATTGGGCCAATATGTCAAGATATGTGTTGGCTCTTCTTTCTCAGGCTGTCAACTTATTTCTAATTTTCCTGAGTCTGAGAGTAAAATTTATGTTCTTTCCTTGCTAGGCTCTTCCTCTCAAGTTGTTTGTCATTCCATTAAATGTAGTCATGATACAACATATGCCTATTCTGGCACTGCTGTTTTTTGTTTAGTGATGAGGAGATATTCTTGGCTTAGGCTCCAGCATCTACCTGATGATATAAAAGCTAAGTTGATGGATGTTCCCCTGGATGGATTCTAAACTTTTATTTGGGGAAGCTGCTGCTGATTTGTTTACATCCCTTCAGAATAGGGGTAGGATTTTAAAGGAGCTTAAATATGCATTTGTTTCTCCTGTGCCTAAATTTCAGCGAAACTATCCCGCTAAGCCTACCTATGTTCATAGGCATTCCTGCTCTTCTACAAAAACAAGAAGAGTGGCAAACAGGCTCCTCCTGTTAAGGCGTATGGTGCTGTATGACTATCCTTCTTTTCCTAGCCATATTCCCATTTCTCCTCACCTTTCTTTTTCTCTGCCTGCCTCGCTTCAGATCATTCAGGATTCTTGGGTTCTGTCGAGCATTCTTCAGGGTACATCATGGTGTAGAAATCCCACCCTCCTTTTATGGGCATTCCTCAACCTTCTCAGGAACAACTTCCCTTTTTCTCCAAAGGTTCTTCACAATCTCTTGACTCAGGGTGCTATTAAAGAAGTGCCTGTGTACCAAAGGGGGAAAGGGTTCTACTCCAGACTGTTTCTGGTGCCAAGAAAAGAGGGAACTCTCTCATCTAAACACTTTTCTAAAAGTGCTTTCCTTTTGGATGTTGTCTCTTCAGTGTTTGTTTCCTGTCTTGCTCTTTGAAGCCTACATGGTGTCTCTGGATCTCAAGGATGCTTATCTCCATATTCTGATGCATCCTCTTTTCAGGTAGTTTTTATGTTTCTGTGTTGCTTCCTGGCATTTTCAGTTCTCTGATTTGCCTATTGGCCTTTCTACTGCCCCAAGGGTGTTCACCAAATACCTTGCTCCTGTGATTGCTTTTTGTGGCCTTCAAGCGATCCAAATTTCCTTACTTAGACAAGCTGTTGATTCAGGCATCCTCTCCAGAGACCACTCTGCAAAATCTTCATTTTGCCATTTCCCTTTTTCAGAGCCTGGGTTCACATTAAATTTCAAACAGTCTTCTCTGACTCCTTCTCAGGATCATGTTTTTCTGGGTTGCACATTTCACACGGTGTCTATGATTTCATTCCTGCCCCCTCCAAATATTAACTCTCATTTCTTTCTTTCACACTCTTCTTCTTCTGGCTTCTATTACCACCAGGGAATTTCTGAGAACTCTGGGTTTCGTAGCATCCACCATTCCAATGCCCCCTCTGGCCAAACCTCACATGAGAAAGTTTCAGTGGTTTCTGAAGTCAGTGTGGCTTCAACATGCACATCCTCTAGACTTTCTACTTCCTTTTCTTCCTTGTCTCAGACAGGAACTTTGTTAGTGGATTCAGCAGTTGTCTCTGAAACCAGGGATCCCTTTTCATCCCCCTCTTTTCTCTCAGAAATTGTTCACAGATGCTTCAGATGCGGGTTGGGGATTGGCTTCCTAAAGGTACAGGAGGTGTAGTCACCTTGCCAGCAGAAGGAGCACATCAGTGTCAAAGAGACAGAGCTTTTCTACTGGCCCTTCAGGCCTTTCATCCTCTATTCTCTCCCGTGCCTGTCAAGGTCTTCACAGACAATACCACAGTGATGTGATATATCAACAAACAGAGAGAAACAAGATCTTACCTTTTTTGCCAGTTGGCACTTCTGGTATGGGATCTTGCTGTCAAGTATCAAGTGACTCTTCAGGTAGTTTATATCCCTTCCAGTCAGCACATTATGGCAGACACTCTGAGCAGGTCCTTAATTCAGTCCCACAAATGGATGCTTCACAGGGATGTGTTTCTGACATTATTCACCAGTGGAGTACTCCTCAAGTGGATCTTTTTGCCTTCCCTCTGAACAGAACTTCCTCTGTTTTGTGTTAGAGTCCCAGGTCCTCTGGTATGGAAGGTGGACGGTCTCTCATTTTCTTGCAAGGGAGATGTTTCTTTATACATTCCAACCCCTTCTTCACATTCCAAAAGTCCTGTTCAAGATTCAACAGGATGCCCCCAAAATCTTGTTGGTGACTCCCTTTTGGCCGTTATGGCACTGGTTCCTTTTACTTCTGCATCTAGCCAGAGGCAATCATCACAAGTTATCTCACAGGGTGGATCTAATCACACAAGACAAGGGATCTCTCATCCATCCCATCCTATCCATGCTTTAATTGACAGTGTGGGTAATAGGATTTTGATTCCTCATAAACACCTTTTTTTCTGAGGACTTGCTACAAGTCCTTTAGAAGGCCAGGAAAACTACTACTAGGAAATCCTACTTATCTAAATGTGAAGAGGTTTTCTATTTGGTGTCTGTCTCGTACCTTGGACCCACTTACTATGGATGTTACTTTGGTTTCTTATTTGTGTGAGTTACTCAATGCTGGTTTGGCTTATTCTTCTATTAAGGCCCACTTATCAGCTATCTCTACATGTCTGCCTTTACCTCCTCTTTTATCTTCTAGATGTGAGGTTAAAGAATTTCTTAAAGGCATCATTAATATTAGACTTCCCAGGAAGCCTGTTCCTCCTTCCTAGTATCTTAATTTTGTT
Source organism: Protopterus annectens (assembly GCF_019279795.1). NCBI lineage: Eukaryota > Metazoa > Chordata > Ceratodontiformes > Protopteridae > Protopterus > Protopterus annectens. The sequence goes on along the minus strand of NC_056726.1, from coordinate 422,371,739 downwards.
TTGGAGAAGTTGACGTAGGCTCTTTTGAGCCTGCTGCTTCAACTTCCTTGCAACATTGTTCAGCCTTGCAATTAATGGGAAAACACCTTTTTCCCAAATGACGACTACCATCCCTTGAAATGCAAATGATGTCCACTGTAACTGCTCTACAAAAAGAGTTAATAATTTTAGTTTTCATATAAAAAGAATGATTAAATAACATTTCTCTTCTTTAAGTTTGCCCTTAAAGAGGACAGTTACAGGATTCATGTAAAATACACACACACACACACATATATATATATATATATATATATATATATATATATATATATATATATATATATATACTTCATTGTGGTCCTTACTTCTTTCACTTTTCTCTCAGTCCATCATCAGATGCATAAACAAAAGGCGGTTATCTTTAGGGTAAAGTTAAGGAGGCATGCTGTATGTGAACATGCAGAACAATTACACAATCATTTTTAATCAGTCATTGTCAGGAGACTGTGTGTATGTCTGACTACAACTTAAAATACATTTCTGTGACCATTATGTTTTTCACTTCCTTCTCAAAGAGACATCAAGGTTGTATAGAATATGGCTGTCTTTTGGGGACTAAATGGCAGTTACATGATCACTGATGAGTAATTACTGATTTTGCTTGTTGGCGATCAGTGTAAGTCTCTGAGAATAATTTAGTCATTACATTAAATGAACAAGACTGCCAAGAGTCTTTATACTCTTTATGATGTGTGAACATATAACATCTACTTAGGGTTGCAGAAAGCAAGCCATACTCAGAATTTATCATTACTTTGCTGTTATTATGTCATAAGCTAAAAATCATAGATATTTCACCAAGCAGAGGCATCATTTATCTTGATACATAAAGGGTGATGCTAGACTCCGTTTACTGACAAAGGTGGTAAACTACCATAGAAATCAGTTATGTTATACAGTGAAATCTCTGGGTGTAGAATGGCATTCTTGAGTGTGCTTTGTACCCACATATCTAATCAAAATTGCCTGAACTTCATAAAACATCACAGCATTGTGCTTAATGAACCAGGGGTGCACAGGGTTTGTGATTTTCAGGAAACACACTGAGGTGACAAGATCCACTGGAAAACAGAACACAGATAAGATATATGCTAATAACCATATAATGACATGTGCAATATGCTAATTACGTAAAACAATGGTGGAGAGATTCAGAAATGTATAAATGATGTTCAGCCCTGCTGGGCGTGCAATAGCAATGAACGCAGCCACGTGCTTGCATTCAAGCAGAGGAGAAATAAAAAATATGTTAGAGATTGTAGCAGAAATTATCAACTTGTATCAGGAAGAGGCTCTCATAGCAACCATTGCTGCCAATGATGTGTAGTGTCACCAATGGAGGTGCAGGGTCTTCTGAACATGATTAACATTTCATGTCCTCCATGACACCAACATAATGGACCACTACTCTGTAGAGAAGGACACCATCAAATAAATTGTGGATGTGTCAGAGAAGTTATGGAATAACCCTCACATTAGATTCAAAGGTACATATGGCTTTATATATATTAGCTATAGGGACATTTCTCTGACCAAATGAGGTCACAGTTGGAGTATCTCAGACATCTTCCTAGAGAATACACCACCAGGTCCTTGTTGCCATGCTTCATCTTGTAGGGGAACATCAGTGGTGCTCACATACCTCAGTGTGGAGAGAGAAAATACCATGTGGAGCCTTTATGCTATAGCCCATTTTTCTGAAGTACCAACATCAAAATAAAGGTCCCAACTATTGAATTGGGAAGGAGGTACTTAAACTGCAAAGTGTACTACTCCATCAACTGCCAGGTGGTCTGTAATTCACAGCCTGTCACCTATGATATATGTGCATGCTCCCCAGGTAGTTTTCATAATTCACACATATGTCACATCTGTGATTTCAAGGGATGACGTTCAACTGGGACATCTGGTGGGTGATACTAGATATGCCATTGAACCTTGGCTCATGACCTCAGTGAGAAATCTACATAACCCAACAGAATAAGGTTACAACCATACCCTATCACAAACCAGAAGTACCATGCAGAATGTGTTTGAGCTGCTGAGGTCTTGGTTCTGCTAATGTAGCAGTGGAAGTGCTAGAACTGTGAGTAGAGGACCCCGCCCATCCATGGTCAGGTCAGCTAACATCCGAGTATGTATCAGATGACTTGCCTCAAGGAGAGTCTCTCACCCCTGACAGATGACACTGACCATACACTGCATGGCCCAATGTGTCATTCATCCCATCCAGTGATTTACACACACAAACATACACTCACACACACACACACACACACACACACACACACACACACACACACACACACACACACACACACACACACACACACAAACTCACACACTTTATACAGTCCTGTAAATCAGCATGCACTACCTTGTAGACCCTCACAGCCTCTGCCAAAACCCTGCATAAACTCTTCTGTACTTCGACAATGGCCCTGCACATACATTGGTTGGCATCTTCTGACACTGAGGGGAAGGTGGTAGCTATACTTCCTGTGATCACTGACACCAACCCCCCCATGTGGATCTTCCTGCCCATTAAACTAAGGACAGATTCTGGTGTGTCTGTTCTTGGGGCCACTTCCCCGATCTACTGTATTACCCTCAATCTATACATTTCCAGAAGGTAATGTGTCATGGATATGCACAGGCAGAGACACTGTACTCATAGTGTGGGTCACACTCCCTGTGTCCTACACACAGTCTGCAACCCTAGACTGTGCCTGCTCATCCCTACCATTATCATCAGAGGCTAAGGATCCTCCAGCATCAGACTGGGGTAGTTCCATAGTGCTAGTGCCAAACAACACTTCACCTGTGAATACACCAAAACAAAATATATCCAGTTAAGTATGCCCAAGATCCACAACTACACATGCAAGTGATATAATTACAGATATTAATAAAGATGACAACATATAACCATGACCATACCTTATGCAGATGGTTGTCACATCTCAATGTAAGATAAACCTATACACAGTAGTTGAAATGGATACAATAATGATCAGCAATGTGACCAACAACTACCAATGGAGCACATAGTAAAGGTAAGACTACATACATTAACCCATAGAACTTCTCTGCTGTCTATCAGTCCCTGCACTATACTGTATAGCTCTGTGGAAGTGGTACTGCCTTTTATTGAGGTCATTAATGCCTCCATCTCAGTAAGGTATGCTAAGGTAGATTGCCCTCCACTTGTAGCCCTGTGCTCACATGCCATGGCCTCCACAATAAGGGTGGCATTATTGATCACATCACTGGATCTTCATCAGCTCATTTCTTAGTTTCAGCCCCAGCCACCAATGTCATTGACATTGTTTACAACCCCCACACCATCAGAGGTGGATCCAGCACTAGGTGACATAGGCAGTCACCTAGGGCCCCATGGCTTGGAGGGGGTCCACTTGGGCCAGTAGGTTTAAACATTCATTTTAATAATATATTAAAAAAAACCTTCTTAACACTGATGTGGTGGCATCTTCTCTTTTAAGGAGAACCATGTGTGCGTCACATGCATACCACCACAGAAGTAAACACATTTCACACTTAATGTACAGAATTTAAACTAGCCATTCCTCTAAGACAGAAAGTAAGTGTGTGTGTGTGTGTGTGTGTGTGTGTGTGTGTGTGTGTGTGTGTGTGTGTGTGTGTGTGTGTGTGTGTGTGTAGCTATATATATATATATATATATATATATATATATATATATATATATATATATATATATATATATATATATATATATATATATATATGCGCGCGTGTGTGTGTGTACTTATGTTTATGTGTGTAAGTCTAATTTAAACTAGACGCAAAGTGTGTATGTACGTATGTATGTGTATGTGAGTGTATGTAACTGAAATTAACCGTTCCATTTCTGTATGAGAGAGAAAGTGTGTGTGTGTGTGTGTGTGTGTGTGTGTGTGTGTGTGTGTGTGTGTGTGTGTGTTTAACATACCTCTCAACTGTCCAGATTTAGCCTCATAGTTTTGTCTGTTTCTCATAAAATTTGTGGTTTTCTGCAATTCATGGAGGACTGAATTCACTAAATAATGACATATATATATATATATATATATATGGGTCTACTTTAGAACACCGACACGCCAGTTCGCCGACACACAAACCACCGACACCAAATAACCGACAACACACAATACCGACAACGCAAAACACCGAACACCATTACACCGACACACTAAACGTAAACAACACATTACATATCCACTAGCCCTAACCCAAACCCTAACCCTAAGGTCCGACACTACCGCACACTTACCCTACCTGCACCCTAACCCTAACTCACTTAACCCACTCCTAACCCTAAGGTCCGACACTACCGCACACTTACCCTACCTGCACCCTAACCCTAACTCACTTAACCCACCCCTAACCCTAAGGTCCGACACTACCGCACACTTACCCTACCTGCACCCTAACCCTAACTCACTTAACCCACCCTAACCCTAAGGTCCGACAGTACCAGACACGTACCCTACCTGCATCCTATTCCTAACTTACTTAACCCACCCTAAAACATAAACCCGTCACTAACACACACTTACATTACCCAAACCCTAACTCCGACACTACCACACACTCACCTTTCACACACCCTAACCCTAAATCCCTCACTATTGCACACTTACCTGTCCGCTCCCTAATCCAAAATCCCTCACTATCGCATACTTACCAAGTCGCGCTTACACGTTCCCCTTGTCGGTCTTCCAGCTGTCGGGATTTCAGCATGTCGGTCAACTGCGTTGTCGGTCCTTTCGCGTTCCTCTTCCGCGTGTCGGTGAACTGACGTTTCGGTAATTTGAAGAGGACCCATATATATATATATATATATATATATATATATATATATATATCAGGGGCGCGGCTCATGATATCGGACTGCTGGACTGCAGCCCTCCTAGCAAAAAGATGGAAGTTTAGACATTTTACATTGAATAAAAAAATGTATTTAAATACTTTGTTTTTTGTAATGTTGTGCTCTTTAGTGAGTCCGCAAAGTCCTGGAACTCGAACTGCTCATGCTCGTCGAGTTCTGGGTTTTTTTTTTTTTTTAGCAAACGTCTGGAAATCTAGACTGCTATAAAAGCAGTCCAGATTAAAGAGAAGGCATCAGTGTGATACCCAGAAGTCTATGCAGTTTAACCGCACAGTAAATTAGAAGCAGGTTTGGACTGCCATGTCCTTAGGCACATACGTAACATGGACAGCTGGATTGCTACTGATCGGTACTCACTTTCTTCTCAAAAAAGAGAGTGAGAAACAATCAGTAGCACTAAGTACAGTACTTGTATTTACTTGTGTGTTATGGTCCAAGGATAGTGACAATAAGAAAGCTGAAAACCTGCAGCTAGGGTGAAGCTAGTATAGCAAATTTTACTTTATTGAATGTATTCATAAGGGTTAACAAGGTAGGATTGTGCATTGCATTGCATTGCATTATCTAATTCATAAAAAACATTTTTGTTGAACTGGGGCTCGCAAAGAAAAAATGGCTATGGTGCTTAATGTGATGTTCTTCGTGTTTCACTGTTGCAGTCATTACATTTGGGGTAATCTGCTTGCAGGTTGCCCTCAGTCGGCCTGATTAACAAAGTCTTGGGTCCTGCGTCGGTTGCTGTCCCTTCTTCCATGACGTCAGGTCATCAGGGGTATAAAACATGCAGCCGATGTCATTACAACAGTCTTTCTTGCCATGCGGTGCTCGAAGCAGAAGCAGAAGCAGTTCACAAGTGCCGGTCGGCCAACTCCTGAAATTTTTATTTTAGAGTTTCAGAACCGAAGTCTTCAACTTAAAGCTAAGTACCCCATTGGGGAAACTTTTTCTTGCTCCTTTCCAATGTCAGTAAAAGTTAATAATTGCATTACTTGTGGAAAGCAAATACCTCATAAAGACTTTCATTCGTACTCTATTCCTTGCCTAGGCCCTGACCACGACATGCCTTTCTGTCGGTTTTGTGCCTTATTTAATCAGTACACTATCCATCATCGGTATATTTTTGCCTCTAAATATTTCGGTTCTCGGTTTAATTATCCAGAAATGTCATCAGTTAGCCATCTGACTACTCGGATTCTGAAAAAACGCAAAGATAAAGAAAGAGACAGGCCGCCGAGGTCCAAAACTGCCGACGATGCTTCTCCTACGCCAGTCACCATTTCGCCGGTACTCAGTGAGGTGCTTTCGCAACCCCTGATACCCGCTACTTCTGATTCGCAGGCCTCTACTGAGATCCATTCGGAGTCCAGTATGCCGCGAGATACTTCAACTATGGAACCCACGGATGTCTCTACCTTGGATGGGTCCAGAGCCACTGTGCAGGCACTGGCTTCTGAGGGTGTATTCAGGCCTACAGACTTGCATATTAAATCAACACTTCCTTCATTACTAAGGCCTAAATCTTGATCCATGTCTAAAAAACTGACACCCAGGCCACATGCTCAGGCCCCTGTGCTTAAAAAACAAATGATAAAAATGGCTGAAGATCTAATAACTCTAATCAGGAGTAGTCAACCCCCCCTCCTCTAAGAGGCCTAGGGCTGAGCTTGATTATGAATCTTCTGATCAGGATTCTGTTTCTTCTGACTCTTCTGATGACCTGGATTTATCCATACCTACTTATGAGGATTCTGATGCAGAGAATTCTATTCCCTCTGCTTCCCCTCCTGAGGATTTTTCTTTTGGGGAAACTACATAATTTAAGGGAGTATTTTCACTGGGAAAGACAGGAATTTTCTGATTCAAAAAAGAGGCTTAGGGATTTCCTTCTTCTACCTCAGCATAGGCCTTTGGCTATAACTTCTGTACTAGACATTGTTGATAATGTTTTCTCGGAATCCAGTTTGGCCCCTGATTCCCTGCCTCCTGCTCCTAGTAAACCTGACAGATACTACAGGGTTCCTGAGTCCCACAAGTTCCTTTTCAAAAATCCTGTTGCAGATCCAGAGACTATTTCTCAGGGGCCCAAGGGTATTAAGGTTTCTACTGCTGAAAATCCTACCCCTTCTGATACAGACTCCAGGGTGCTGGATAGATGGGGTAAAAAGGTTTATACTTCTGCAACCTTGGCAATTAGAGCTTTAAACTGCCAATTTCATATGTTAAAATATCAGCAACATGTTATTGGACTGCTTAAACAGAAAATGATGTTGATTCCTGACTGTGTGGAAAATAAAGATTTACAGGACTTAATGCATTCTTCTGAACAAGTTGGAAAACATACTTTGCAATGTGGTTTTGATTCTTTAGAGGCCTCTTGCAGGGCTGCTGTTACTGGGTCTGTGCTTAGAAGGCATGCTTGGCTTAAGGAGCAATCTTTGCCTGATCATGTTAAAGCTAAATTGTTTGATGCTCCTTTAAATCAGGACTGCCTTTTTGGCGACAAGGCTGAAGAAGTTCTTAAAAAGATGGAAGATAAAGCTAAATCTATGCAAGCTGTTAAAGATTTTTTACAAGTGCAACCACCTAGATTTAGTAGGCACTGGCCTGCTAAGAATTGGTCCTTTCCAGTCCCTTCCAGGTCTTCTCAAGCCAAACCCAGACACAGCAAAAAACCCAGGCTTCAGTCCCAAGGGACTCTCAGAACTAAGCAGTGGGGGGCCTCCACTTCCAAATATTGAAATAACAAGACACCCCCTATGGTAAACAGTCTCAATGACTTCCTTTTAAAATTCCCAAACACTTATCTTTTGACTGCCCCTTTGGGGGGGGGGGGAGATTGCTCTTCATACAAAGAACTGGGAACTCATAACCCAAGACAAATGGATTTTAAATATAGTATCCCAGGGATATAGATTTCATTTCCAAACGTTGCCATTACCAAATGAGTGGCCAGACCTGCCCCCAAATCAGTGGGCAGAGGCCCCAAAACAAGTACTTTCTCTCTTAAGCATGGGGGCTATTCAACTGGTACCAGAAGAGGAAAAGGGACAAGGTTTCTACTCCAGACTTTTTCTGGTAACCAGAAAAGACAAATCATGGCACCCAATCCTGGACCTGTCTACTCTAAACACCTTTCTGGAGATTCCAAAATTCAAGATGCTGACTCTTCACCAATTACTTCTTATGCTAGGCAAAGACGCCTGGTTGGCAAAACTAGGTTTAACAGAAGCATACCTGCACATCCCAATCAGGGAATCTTGCAGAAGATACCTACGCTTCAAAGCAGGCTGCACGCATTATCAGTTCTCTGCACTGCCCTTTGGCTTGTCTACTGCACCCAGGGATTCACAAAGTGCCTGGCTCCAGTTATTGCATTTTGCAGGCAAAGAAATATTCAAATATACCATACCTGGACGATTGTCTAATTCAGGCAGAAAGCCAGGGCATACTTTTGAATCATCTGGCGTTTGTAAAAAGGGTTTTTACTTGTCTGAGGTACACCATAAATGAAAAGAAATCACAACTGGTACCCTGTCAACAAATTACATTCCTGGGAGCAAGCTTGAATACAACTTCCCAGATGCCTTACCTCACGCCAGAAAACAAATTCATTTGGTAACCTATTTCAAACAAGTGGCCACAAAAACCCTGCTATCTGCAAGACAAATACTGCAAGCCTTGGGGTTTATGGCCTCCTGCATTCTTCTAATTCCATATGCAAGACTGCATATGAGGAAACTACAGTAGTATCTAAAAAGCCTATGGAGTTCAACATTCTCACAGCCTGGAAACAATGACTCCTATCATACCTTGCTTATGCCTAGAGTTCCTCTGGTGGGCAGAGGCCTGCCACCAAAACAAGGGACTACCATTCACACTACCCCCTGCCACCCAAACCCTAACAACAGATGCATCAGACTATGTATGGGGGGGGCTCACCTGGCAGGGAAGTGCATTCAGGGCAAATGGTACCCAAGTCAAATGCACCTACATATCAATCAAAAAGAAATGTTAGCTGTACAGAATGCTCTGACAGCCTTCAAGGATGACATTCTTCCAGGACAACTAATGGTAAAGATGGACAATGCCACGGTTATGTGGTACATAAACAAGCAGGGAGGTGCACATTCCTACCCCATCTGCAAACTAGCCATGGCATTGTGGAACACAGCCTTGAGCTACCAAGTGCACCTACAAGCTCAATTCCTGCCAGGAAAATTAAATACACTGGCAGACAGACTAAGCAGAAACCTCATGGACACACACGAGTAGAAACTGGAACCAAGGATTTTCAACATGTTGACAAGCAAATGGGGGAGCCCAGACATAGATCTATTTGCCTCCCCCCAGAACTACCAGTTGGACAAGTTTTGCACAAGGACTCCCCACAAACAAGCCTGGAAAGTGGATGCTCTGTCCTTCAGCTGGAAAAACCTGTCAGTCTATGCCTTCCGCCCACTGCCTCTGCTCTCCAAAGTTCTACTAAAAGTCAAACAGAACAAACCAAGGATGATCTTGATTGCTCCAGACTGGCCGCACCAACACTGGTACCCCCTCCTGCGCAGTGTGTCACACTTATCTCCATGGCACCTGCCTCTGACCCCTTCCCTGCTGTCTCAGCAGGAGAACCAAATTCTGCACCCTCAGCTTCCAACTTTGAACCTTGCAGCCTGGCTAATCACTTAAATTCACCCTTATCATCCCTCAGAAAACCTGTGATGGATGTCATCTTAGAGGCAAGGAGACCTAGTACTAGGAAATCTTATGCTGAAAAATGGAAAAGATTCTGTGCCTGGAACCAGTCTCAAGGGATGAGCACAGCAGCACCCAATTTACCTCAGATTTTGCAATACTAAACTGAGATGCTTCACAAGGGCCTATCTTTTTCCTCCATTAAAATTCACGCCTCAGCCATTTCAGCTCATTATAAGACAGAACCTCCCCTCTTCTCTCATCCTCTGCTCAAGCAGTACCTCAGAGGGGCCAAAAACTTGAGACCACCCAGGAGAGCTCTGACCCCCGCCTGGGACCTTAACTTTGTCTTGGAGAAACTCACTCTACCTCCTTTCGAGACAGCTGCTACTGCAGACTTAAAATTTCTTTCTTGGAAAACAGCTTTCCTTTTAGCAATCACTTCAGCTAGAAGGATATCTGAATTACAGGCCCTTATGTCAGTGGAGCCTTTAATCATCTTTCATGTGGACAGGGTGTCACTCAGGACCAATCCATCCTTCATGCCCATAGTGGTATCCAATGTGGCTCAATCAGTCCATTCATTTGCCAACCTTCTTTCCCAATCCACAGAACAAAGGGGAATGGATTCTGCATTCCTTGGATGTGCACAGACAACTTAGATTCTACTTGGACAGGACTAAACCTCGAAGAAAATCTGAACAACTGCTGGTAGCATATGCTGTAGGGGCAGAGCGGAAGGCTATTTCAAAACAAACCATTTCTAAATGGATAAGCCATTGCATTCATTTCTGCTATAAGCACCATGGAAAACCTATCCCCCAGGGGATCAGATCTCACTCCACCAGTGCTGCATCTACTTCTGTAGCCTGCCTCAGAGGTGTTCCTACCAGGGACATCCTAGAAGCTGCTACCTGGAGTTCTGTACATACTTTCACCAAGCACTATCATTTGCCAATTTTCTCTAAATCCAGAGCTGGCTTTGCAACTGCTATCTTACAGGGCCTTATAGCTGGCCCTAATGCTATATAAACTCCTCCTCCCAACCATAGCTTTGGGAATCTACCCAAATGTAATGACTGCAACAGTGAAACACAAAGAACATAGTACAGTTGTGTACACTTACCATAAATGTAGACTTTCGAGTGTATTCACTGTTGCAGTCCTGGTTACCCTCCCTCCAGCCCTCTAATTTCTTCTGGCTATACCTCTACTTTCCTTTACTATGCTTAAAAGCATTTTTGGTGTATTTGCTTTTTGTTGGCGGTATACCTTTGTGTTTTTATGTTTATTTGCTCCCCATTAGGGGGGCACCTAACATATGGGGCAAGAAAAACTGATGTAATGGCGTCGGCTGCATGTTTTATACCCCTGACAACCTGACATCATGGAAGAAGGGACAACAACCGATGCAGGACCTAAGACTTTGTTAATCAGGCTGACTGAGGGCAACCTGCAAGCAGATTACCCCAAATGTAATGACTGCAACAGTGAATACACTCAAACATCTACATTTATGGTAAGTGCACACAACTGTACTTTTTCTGTGTTATGGGTTTGCCTTGTCTGTTGTGTTATTTTTGACATTATCCCCAGCACAGCTATTGGGATGGGAAGCTCCCTTACATCTTGTACTTGATCAGACAAGAAAAAATATATATGTTATTTGCTTTGGTCTGTGGAGGTAACAAGATAAAGTAATAGCATTATAAGGCAACATTGAAAGAATCCAGAATAAGTGGTCTGCATTAATAAGCTGTAGTAACGCTTATCTCTGAGAACCTGCTATAAGTGGTGAGAAGCTGGGGATACAGGAAACGAAATAAGAACATTTCCTTTTGGAGGCTTAAGTGCTTGCAGCTGCATTCAATTTACAAAGGCTGTTTCAACCTCCACTTCCAAAACATCGGGGTTTGTATTGACTTTCTCTTGAAATAATTCAAACACGTCTGGTTTGAGGTAAAATGGAAATATGAGGAGTTTTCCATTTAGGATTACGACTTGTTGCAGATTATATTTTCCAAACAAGCAGAGTTAATGTTAATGCCTAAATGACTTCTACTTGTTATCAGCAGTTCAGGTTCTGGTCCTAAGGGTTAGTTAGCTGTTATTACTGTTCAACTAGCATTGACCAGTCAAGTATACCAAGTTCTGCTGTTGTTTATTTATTTATGGTAAAGTCATTACTCTGGCAGTCTTGTGTACAATGTATGAAATAATGACAGTTTTCCAACCATGAATATGTAGTTGGAAGGGGGGCAGGTTGGCATGTATACTGGTATTAGTTTTATGAAATTAAAGTTTATGAGATGATCCTGGAGTTTACATGCATTCAGGTAGCTTGTAAAACACTTCTCTAACACTTTCTGTATAATGTGAATACAGACATGTTTGGTACATGAACCCCATATCTGTGCCTCACAATCTGATTTCCTTAAAAAGAATTGGATACCCCATATCCTTGCCTCAGGGACCTCATCAAAAAGTAGTGGAGTGCCCATTTTAGCTAAGGAAGCTTTCTTAGGCAGATCATGCAAGTGTGTAAGAACTCTTAAAGCAGATACGTGTTTTTTTTTCAAACACCTGACTGAATATAAGTATGCAGCACCAGCTGACAGGTAACGCAGATTTCTTAAGTGATCTTCAGCGTGTACGGGAGTTATTCATGGCTGCGTGAGAAATGAGTGGGATAAGAATTGTCACCTCCAAATCAGAAGTCATGATTCTCTTCTCAAAAAGAGTGAATTACTCTCTTCAGTCAAGCAGTGGAGCAGCTACCTCACCTGTAGAAGTTTTAGTATCTTAGGATGTTGTTCTTGAATAAAGTTAGAGTAGTTTCAGACACATGAATGAATGGGTACCTAATCAATTGTACCATTATGTGGTGGCGAAGTGAGAAATAAGTCACATGATGGATCTTTCACTTCACCAGATAGTCTATTGCCCCCATCCTCACCTATGGTCACAGGCTCTGAATAGTGAATATATATACACACACACACGTCCTTCAGAAAATGCATAAAATCTATCCCTATTTTGGGCCATTGTATCATTATTTTAGGCTTTGTCCAGATTTCTCGCACTAAGAAGTTGAAAGGTATGCATACCTCTCAACAGTCCAGATATTTGCCTCATATCTTTGGCCTATTCCACATAAAATTTGTAGTTTTCTGGAAAATCACTGAGGATTGAAATAACTACATAATGTCATACATTTGAGTTTCAGACTTCATTTCCTTAGGAAAAATACATGCTAAGCAAATCCTATTATTCTAGCAACTTTCTAAGTCTATAAGAGCAATATCGGAAATATGTCCCTACTTTTGGGTCTTTGTCCCCCATTATTTTAGGCTTTGTCCAGATTTATTTTGCTAAGAGGTTGAGAGATATGGAGGTATGATGTGTAATGCCCTAGTGGGGGGGGGGGGGGAGTTGCAGGTTAGGTAACTTGATCAGGCTTGATGCTGTAACCTGGTTAATCCTCTACACCAGCTACCAGACTGCTAAATGAATTGTGAGCTTTGGTGGAGACAAAACACTGAATGCTCTACACCAACTATCAGACTGCTGACTGAACTGTGAGTATGAGTTTTAGGGCAGTTTCAAGGGATTATGAGTTTCGGTGCATTTTCATATGGAATTGTGAGTTTCAAGGGAAGAGAAGTTTACTGTTGTTCATGTTAAGTCTGTTTTTCAGTGTGCAACTAACTGTTTTGTTTAGCAAATGGCAGTCACTGTTTGTACTGTAGAAATTTGAAGCAGTATTAGTAGAATAATTGCCTGTGGTGTAGAAGGCTGTGGATTCTACTCCGACACATGTAGATGGAGTGCTGCTATTGCAGTGCCCTTTCAATTGCTGATTAGTTGGTGCAGTTTAAGGGGGAATAGGGGTTCTGCACTCCTGAATGTGTTCTCCTTTGTATGAGATGCCTAGTAACTATGAACTTGTCGGTTTGTCAGTCATTCCCTATTATTACCAGTTTACCATTTTTTTTTAAATGTTACATAGGCAATTAATTCTTCAAGGGCAGCAGCCACTGAATTTGTAGATGAAACACTGAAATGTAAAGTTCTTTACCAGGAACAACCTCTTCATTAGTTACAGATCTCTTTAATGTGAAATTACTCAGATTACTTTTACTTCTGCTGACATTGTGCTTACTGACTGATACTGGTGGATTGTAATGAGAGATGTCTGTGTGCCTTTTGTAGTTGAAATATTTTGAAATGGGTAGCTTTGCCATTATTGGTTTGTGCATTTTGTTTTATTGCTTACTGGAAGGATATTCAAAACTACAAATTTAAAATGCATTCTAAGAAGTGGTAGTGTATTATACAAGGAATGTAATTTTATACAATCAGGAAGGTAAATCAAAGAGCACATACATGCATGTATGGTCCTAAAAATGTCTGCAAGCAGTCCAAAGGTAAACTTAATCCACCACTGGACAGATGCATTTTCTTTCAATGTGGGTTTTAATGCCATTTCAATGAATGTGAGTTTCAAGGGCAGAGAAGTTTACTGCTTGTGCTCTCTGTTTTCATTGTGAGACTGTATTGTTTGTTTAGTAAATGGCTATTACCATTTGTGCTATTTTAATTCAATGTTTATAATCACTGCAGAAGCAGTATGCACACTGACATGTTTGAGCAGTGTTTATGGTAACTAGTGAGAAATAGCCAAGTAGTGGAACACTAGAATGGCTGTGAAAGGGGCTGTTGTGGGGGGGATGGGGTGTAGGGGGATTGCTACAGGATGGGCTGCTCTATTACCTTGCCTAGGGCCCCATTTGACCTTGATCTGGCTCTGGCCTCCTGGGATTATTGCCACGTCAGTCAAGAATTGTGAGCTGTCATTCACAAATGATCACTTAAAGTACTGTGTAATAAACTGGTTTACATCTCAGCCAAAAATCATGGGAAAACACACAGAACTGCGGTTCAAAATGTAAGCAGCATCAAGTAATTCAGTAGCACATTCAAAACTACTATAGCTGTTTATTTAATATAACAGATAGATGCCAAAGAGGCTTTTTGAAAAATATACCCACAGGCTTTCACACCTCTTATAGAACACAATAATGAATAGTACTTCTGATGTAAATCAATGGAAGGACAAGACAACAGAAATGTTTTTATGTCTCACTGCCTCATATCACGGTACATAAAGTGCATCATAGGAAGAATAAGAGTTATTGTAGGACAAAATCGTGTTACTGCGGCAGTCTTTGTGATATTTGAGGAGTGATAATGAGTTACAAAATACTACTAACCACTAAAACAAAAGTAGATGCATCACCCCCCACCCGCCTTCTGCCCCCTTGTACCCACAGACCAGGGGAACCAGGACAAGAAGACTTTCCATTGCATGCTCCTGGTAGGGAAGTGAGAATAGTCTCAGTGCAGCATTATCCATAGTGACTGCTGGGAGTTCTGAGTGTTAGTCTACATCTCTCCCTGTCAGCCAGCAAGCTGTGTGGAATGACACCTATGATGAGTCCAAGATGGCTGCATACTTTTATGCACCCTCAGTGGTCAGTTAGAATGCAGACACTCTTTAGCTAGCTTCACTGGCTTTGTGCTCCTGAGTTTCTGTGCATATGAATCACACTTCAGTCCCTTTTCCCAGAAACTGTGGGCATTGCATGGTCTGCTGCTGTTATGATTCCAAGTGTTCTTCTACTATAAGGAGAAATTTTCACAGGAATCCATAATACAATACTACCCCCTTCCACCTGCCACCCTCTATGTGGACCTCCTGGGTGGGCATCCATTCAAATTCTATCCCTGCTTATGATTTCCATCATTTATAAATGTAGCAACAGGAGTAGTGTAAAGGTCAGCTGCAACCACCAAATAACTTGTATGTATAGTTAGTATAACCAACCATTAAAGCCATATTAATAGACAACTGGCTCAGGGTGGGCCCAGTGGACAGCACAGTGTAGAGAGGTTTAGTATAAGGAACTGTCATGTTACTGGAATTCGTGTGATAGCATTCAGCCAGTCCTGGCCTGTACACTACATTAGACTTCTGACATTACTGCAGTAACACTGACAAATTCAGTATTAATGCTGCCCACAATCCTTAAAGTAACTACCAATCAGTGTCAGCATCAACCCCCTTTTCCCATTTTGTACATGGTGTTGGGGTGTTGTATCAACAGTGACCATCACCTAGAGACAACGTTCATATAGACAGGTCACTAGCTCTGCCAAAACCAAAATATCTGAACTCCAAACTACCATAAAGTTTGAATACAAAACAGCATAAAACACTTCCCACTTCCCGTAGGATTGTGGGATACTACTCAGCAGCAGCTTACACTTTGCTGGGAGCAGGTGGGGGTTAGAAGTACAGTTGATCCAGAAGGGATAGGACAGGGACAGGGAGTGGTACATATAACACTGTGCCTGCTAAGATGAAAGTGTGAAAGAAGTGGGGTATGTTTAACTGCAATGTTGTCATGGGACAGCATTGCAAGGGTGTGAAAGTTAGGTTATATGTGAGTGTGCTGGGTGCTGGAGATGAAACAGAAACAAGAAGTGCTTATGCAAACTGTGTGTGCCAAAGGTGGTATATGCACAGTGATGAAGGAATATGTCATTTAAACATATACTTGGATACGTGTGTTAAACTAAGGGGAGATATTTGCTGCATGTACTTCCTGAATGACTAACAGCCTTACTGCTCATTCCAGCTACTGCTTCATGTCATTCTATGAAGTATGTATAGTGAAAACAAGCACTACAACACAGTGCAAATAACAGTTTATACACATAGAGGATATGGTACAGTCTTCACTGGAGCCATGCTATACAAGGGTCAGGGATTCTTCATAAAGCCTCAGGATATACTGCATTGAAGGCTTGTGTATAAATAGCATGGGAACAAAAGTAGTGGTCAAATTATGTGAAACTGTTAACTTAAACAGTTGAGGAAATTCCTATCTGAAATACTTATGAAGTAAGATTGTCCAGCTCTGGAAAAGAAATAAGGCCCTAAAATATTTTAATCCATGATCAGGTTGTACAGACAACTTAAGGTTACTATTCTACCTTAGGATTTCTCAGCTCACTTAAAATCTAATAATGGATTTCTCATTTGGTCCAAATTGCAGAGCCCTTTTATAATATAGAACAGAGGAGGAAAAGGTCAGTTCTCCTTTTTTGTCTTCAGCTGACAAAGTATGACTTACTGAATTAAGTGGATTTGGTGATTCTGAATAAAATGCATGTAGCCTGCTAGATCATCTCTAGTGTGAAGTTCACAAAATGATTATTCACATCTGGGCTGGCCCCAGCTTTTGTAGAGGCCACACTGTTGTGGAAATGTAAAATCTGACAGTTGTAGATTGAACTTGCTTTATCTACTCATTTAAGGAATTTACTTACATGAGGCCCTCTTCCTGACATCTCATCTGGGTGGCCTAGAGACAATGTTGCAGTGTGTTAATAGAATGAGTGTGTCTCAGGTGAGAAATACTCTGTAGTCAGACCATACATTTACTGATTATGCTCAGTAACAGGAGAATGTGTGGCCAAAGAAATCATACTATTTCCATCTCCTACATCCTTACAAAGTATTTCATTTGCATTAATGATTATTACTCACAGGTTAACCTAATGAAGGAGAGCTGGACCCATTCTACAATATATTTTAGGTTAGGCTAGAATGACAGTTCCTTTATGTGGAATCCATATGAGTCATTATAATTCATCTGCCTGAAACAAGAGACGACAAGATGAGTGCATTCCAAATCACTTTTTAGGGGGCTTTGTTTACCAGTTGTCTAAAGGGGGTTTACCCCTCAAACTTATTATAAACTGCCTCTGAGATCACATCATAGTAGTACAAAGGGAGTGAGCCTCAGTGAGATGTGTTGTATCAAGTTTAGCTAATGGTGAAAGAATGGTTCTCCTTTTAATACATTTGTTCTGGAGTTACCCACAAACGCAATTATCAGCAAACAATCCCAGAAGGAATATAAGCAGTCAATAGACCATGTCAACTTCACTGACGTTAATAGTTGAATCTTTTGTAATTTAACCTACATGACAGAAAGATGTCACTGTGTTATTAACAAAGTGATTAATATATTTGTGTGAACTCACTGGAGGGTTGGTTCTGAATTTACATATCCACAGAGTAGCTAGACGAACAATGATCTTTATCAGCTAAAACGGCAGAAAGCTAATTATGAGGTAAAGCATATTCTCTTGATTTTTCCTTCTGTTTATTCTATGATCAATATATTAACTCTATAAATTAAAACTGCATCCCTACTGGAAATTATTTCATTTATTTAAACAAGCAGTTTTAATATATTAGCATGCATTTATTGTTGGCCATGCAGTCCCAAAGGTATTCCTTTTTCAGATTTTAATAACTAGGCTTTGAAACCAGTGATATTTGCATTTTAGCTACTTTCCCGTTCATGGCTTATTGCATTATTGACTGTTGCATCCATGGCAAAGGTAATTCAACTGCATTTAGATTACAAAATAATGTGGAAGTTTCAGAATGTACCAACACATTCATCTAAACAAGTCAGGAGAGAAAATAATGATTTAATTGTAAACATGCTGAGACCACACTCATGTTAAATGTTCTTTGGTTTTCTTCTAGAAAGTTCTATCTGTAGCCTTTGAAGCTTGTCTCCACCCCCTCCCAAAAATCACTACATCAGAAGAGCATAATGTAATTGCTTTTAAGGGTTTCAGAGCTATCACAGAAAACTATTATACTTTCATCCATTAGTGTATCCAGAAAATTCTGTTTTGTGGTCAATCTCATAGTGTTGACTCCCCTGCCTAACACAATTTTTAAAAATGTATACATCTCTCCACATATTGTCCTATGTAACTTTAATAAATATTGGCATCATTTTCAGCTGTTGCCCCATACATTAATAATAAAGTATGTTAAGAGAAATCTGTTTCTAAGCAAATTATGTATAGATAAGTGTTGTTAGCTTTTAATCGGCAGTTTCATATGTATTCTAACCCCAGTAAACCATAAGGTTTCTGTATGATGTCAGACAATATACTCATCTGAACTGAGTCTACTAAGTAGGCAGCAGATACCCACACTGTCAACAATAAACATTTTACAAGACTTCTAGAATAAACGGAATTTGTCGAGAAACAATCTAATATGCATAATTGTGGCTATTGCATTTTTCACTTTCTTCGCCATGACCCATCTAAAGTCATTGTATTATTAATTAGTGCACTAAAAGTGGACTAAAATTAAATGCTAAAAAGTACAATTTTGTCTCACTTGGTAAGCAGTCCTTCCATCCAGCTTATAGTATAGACTTTGAAATAAAAATGTTGTGAGAGATCTTGTAACATGGGTAGATAATTCACTCTCTTTTGACCATCATTTCGCAATAGTGGTTAGATAATCCTTCTACCTGGCCCAGCTGATCTCAAAGGGTATTTTGTTGAAATCTAAAGAAGTCCATACCTCCTCTATATTTCGTAATCCAAGACCTCTTATACCTGTATAAATTAAACAGCCTGACAAATACTAGGACCAGAGATTGGAAACTACTTTAGCAAATAAACAAATCATGGTGAACAGATAGATTCATCATGCAATGCCTATCCCTTCTCTAGAGTAAACTTGGACTCCAAATTAAAGGATGTAACATACTATCTTGCTTCAAAAAGGAGTTAAACAACTGGATTCACTCCTAACATGACTGCCCTGTCTCTCCTTGAAATGGGAGATAAGATCTAAGGGTGGGTACTGGCAAGGCATAAATGGCTACTGGGCTCAGATGCCTTGTATTTCTTATATTTCCCTATGAACTAGCTATCATTTTTGTTGTGGACAGGCTGTGTTTATAATAGAAAAGGGCAGTTATAAGGTTACTGTTAAATGGTCATTGATATGGTTTGATGAATGGCAATGCATGTGTATGGATCTCAGAGCAATGAGTTGAAATATATTATTGTAGGTATTATGGCTCACTTTGTTCACAATGAGATAACAGAAATGTTTGAAATACATTACTATGGCCATCATTAGTAACATGACTTCTTTAAGTCCAAGGTAGTTACCATCTCACAAGGGATATAGTCCACTGGTACAGTATGTGTGTGAAAGAAACTGAATTAGTTGCATTTTGGAAATACAATGAATATGCAACACATGATTTGGTTTTCAATTTATTTTACTATTACACTATATCATAGCCACATTTATGCTGAATGTCATGAAAGTCAGTTCACAGCAAAAATGCATGTTTTTACATTTTTTCACAAAGGGCACATTTTAGACTTACTTCATTCACATTATCCCCACCCAGTTAGTTGCTCTCTGCAGCGCCACCTTGCTATGAGGTCACCAGCCTTCCTCGATTGCAGCTCACCTCATCTTGCTTCACATCACCCACTTCCAACATAGCTTCACCTCACTACACATACAGAGCAGCACCAAATATATGCATACCCCACATGCACCATTCATACACATCTTCTTCATCATTTCAGCATCACAGTTCACTCCTAAAATTCATTCAAAACTCGTTTTAAAATGCATACATTTAAAATAACACCTTTAAATCCCATCAGACAAATATATGTACATAACTGCACCCAGTTAGGTCAAAATAATAATAACTTCAACCCCAAGTCACCAAAATTGATGCCCCCATTTGAAAAAAAATTCAGTCATTACCCCACCTTTTAATTTTCTCACAAACATTTCCTAACATACATACCAGTGCTCTACCAAAACATTTCCAACTATGACTCACTCACAAGCATTCATGGGCAAATGTTATAAAACCTGCTCAACTAAACTATCAAAGTGTGTACAATAAAACAAATAAATGCTAACAGGGACACAATGCTACAAACAAGACTTACCAGCACTACCATGAAAATGGCTAAAACCAAAGTTCCTATTACAGCATCTATTAAAGTGATAGAAACCCTTAAGGTGCAGTAGGAGTCTTGGTCTTCCACACAGACACATTTTCTTGCTCACTGCATCAAAAGCAGATTCTATCTCCTGTAGGTAAATAAACCTAATCTTACTGGTTTATATCACACAACAAACAAACAATAAATAAACACTATTTATGTCTATATATACACCACACCAATCTCCCCCTACCTAGTACATGGGATTCTATAATTGGTTTCACTGAACATCAATAATATTTTTTTAACCTTAAGTTATCTTAACATTGACTAATCTAATAATTCTAATCAGTATCTAAACCTTCTGTATATCTCATCAGCTACTCAGCCCTCAAAAAAAAGACTCACCCATTGACTGTTTCCTTACATCTATTCCAGAAGACATCTCATATTGCTATACCATGTCACCTAGCCTGATTATTTGTTGCTACACCATGTCACCTAGCCTGATTATCCACTAACTTTCATAACTTAATATTATCACTAAATCAGATGGCATCCTTGTACAATATAATCTAGAGACTAGAAACATTCCTTATTAGATTACTACAAACAATTCATAGCCAAGATAGACTGAGCCCATTGTACTACTATACCATCAGTAAATTAGGTAGTATCATTTTATAACATCACATTATTAGTTCTTAGGCATTCTTTGGAGCAAAGATCAATGCCATAGTTAAATCGAGGCATCCATCAAGCAATAGCTATTCAGAATTGGTTATGGAAAATGTGCCAAACTACAAAAATCTTCTTTATTACACTAAAATTATAGGATGGCAATGAATTCTTTTTAAGCAAAACTACTTAGAACACTTTCAAAACTCTCATAAAACAAACCAAAGGATGTTCTGGAGTAGCATTTGCACTCTACTTAACCCATGCTTATAAGCACACCCTAATCCACTACTACAGCCAACACCATGTATTGCTGAATAATTTGCTAACTGATTGTGTCTGTCTCTCCATAAAACTCAGAATCTTCGACCCACCCATCCCAATTCCTGTTACTTTTATTGTTCATCTAACATGTTGAACTAAAACCTTCAAGAATTTAGAAGCACTGCTTCCTTTTTAAAAGAAAATGAAACCTTGTGATTGACCAGGTGCCAAACACATTTCTTCAGATAGACTGTAGTGTTATATCACCTATACCTCTAGGCATGATCAAAGGGCAAAAGGTAAAATGTAGATTTCCACTTAGATATCTAGGTAGGGGGGTTGCAAGTGCTTATGGATCTCCCCATTGACTTACTTCATGAATTTTAGCACTGGCTTGTTTTCAAAGACTTACATGCATGGGTCAAGGAAGACACCTATGTAGTGTCCCTAGAACTACTTACTATTTCTGAAAGTTTTGGCTTGAAGTTGGGTGGTTACCACTGCCACAAGCAGGTTTAGAGACTTGTTGTTGCAATTTGGTCTAGTGGACTAGCCATTAGGTAATGGTCTAGTGGACTGACCATTACCTAATTCACATCAAACTGAGATTTCCACTGACTAAGCCATCTGATATTAAGCTGTTAAGTTGTAGGCATTTAAACAGCATCAAAAGTGACAATGGTATACCTATTTTGACCAGATCCTGAATACATGCAGTGCTAAGTTTTCAGCTGAACTTGTTGAGGTATGTACCAGCTTGTGTGCACCAAAGATCCAATGTTAAACTGAGGTCCTACCTGAGTTGGTGGTAGGGGTTCTTCATTTACAATGATCATATTTAAAAACATACATTTCTTCAATACATCAACAAATAAGTACAGGAAAATAAAAAAATAACATGTATACAATAGAAACAAACCTTTCTCTCTTTTAAAACACCTTTATTAAAGGAAAACTCCACCCTAGAACTAAAGAACTGTTTTTTCACTCTAGTTTTGTTTCCTGACCTATTTTAATACCTCAAAATCACTCTTTATTTGTAATTTTAGCCTGTTTTCCACAACATGGCTACCAATGAGGCTTGGTGTATCAACATGATCTCGTACTCCCTCAACCCTTTCTCTTTCCCATTTTGAGGTGTTAAAATAGGCCGGGAAACAAAGATAGAGTGAAAAAAACAGTTCTTTTAGTTATAGGGTGGAGTTTTCCTTTAAATCTTCATGTTTTAAACAATGACATTGGTATTCATACATTAATAGAAAAGAAAACATAACTGTATTTTTATGACTCATGCCAGACATAAGGAAGTAACTTTGAATTCCCATGAGATTAACATATAATGGAATTTGAGAGGGTCACTGTTATTTTCTTTAGTCTTTACCTTCTGTAAAAGGACTGTTTATTTTCTGTCTCTAATCACCCTCATTTACATTTAGCTTAGACCTTGTTTTACATTATACTTAGAAGTTATTCAGCTACAGCCAGAAAAGTAAATTTCAGGTCTTTGTTCAGTGTTTTCTTTTGTAGTACAAGAGGAATTGAGAGTCCCCTCTCCCAACACTACTGCAGAGGTGTTACAACTGTCACCAGGGCCGGCCTTAGCCGAAATGGCGCCCTAGGCAAAGTATTGCTCAGGTGCCCCCTTAAGCTCCACCCATACCACACTCATGAAACACCCCTATTTGAGCCACACCCACTGGGTCATTCCCCAATAAAGCCACTTCAGTCATTTCCTTAAATTATTTAAATGCACAGGAAGAAAAAGATACCTTGTAATGTAGTTATACTGCAGCTACCTTTGCATATGTATTTTCTACTTTAAATACAAGAGCCAGATCATGGTCAAATAGGGTTCTAGGAAGGGTACTAGACCACCACCCTATAGCAGCCCCTCCTGCAGCAACCCCCAGCAGCAGCCCCCTCCTCAGCCATTCCAGTGTTCCATTATTTGGTTATCTCACCAGTTACCATGCATATGTTCTATTTGCTTCTACAGTGATTACAGATATTTAAACAAAATAGCACAAACACAGATAGCCACTTGCTAAACATGAACTCTCTGACCATAGTTTTCTATAGGAAATCACTGCTGCTGTGGTTTCCAAATGTGTGCCTGCAGTGACTCCTTGGTTTGGAGATTTCTCCCTTCTTCATGTTTGTGTAACTATGGAGTTGTCATATATAAGTTCAGGGTGTAAGGGTGCAAGCCATCAACATGGTTAGGGGTACAGAGGAGCTTGACCCCCTTCCAAAACGTACTTACATTTGACTTTTGTGGGGTTGATTTGCTTGACCATTTGCACTCACCTCCAGGCTAGTTGCTCAGCATAATGCAGCCAAGGTTATCCAAGTGCAACTAACTCTGGGCAAAACTGCAGTCCAAATTATAACTTGCTACAGATCACCCACCATGCCCCAGGATTCCCACTCCTCTTTTCTTGATGTACTGGAAAATATTAGGGTTCAACCAAACACCCTAATAATGGGCGATTTCAACTACCCCACCATTAACTGGGAAAACTACTCATATACCAACTCATTCACTCAACGCTTTCTGGAATTCATAAACTCCAATGCCCTGGATCAACTTATCCACAACCCCACCAGGGGCAACAATATCCTAGATCTAGTCATTACCAATATGAGTGACCGTGTGCCACACCTGAAGTCAACGCCTCATTGTTCGATCCAACCATAAGCTAATTACCATAGATATCCACATCCTGCCTCCACCCCCCATTAAGGAAACCATGGTAAAAAAATTCTCCAAAGCCAGCTTCATGCTTCTTAAGACAGAAGTGGTGAACTTCATGACACCCATGCAGATGGACAATACAGTTACTACTACTGAATCCTACACAATTGCACTTTATAAGCACTTACATGAGTGCATGGATCGTGCTATCCCAAACAGAACCAAAAAAGGAAGCCAATCTGGTGGTCCCCTGCCATAAACAAACTGTACAACAGAAGGAAGAAACTCTTGCAAAAGAGAGTAAAATCCCACGAGTGGAGGAGCTCCCTGGTCAGCCTCAGTAAGAAGCTGCAATCCCTGATAAAATCCTCCAAAGCTAGTTATGAAAACAAAATCACCACTGATTCTAAAGACAACCACAAAGCATTCTATAGCTATGTCAAGAATCTCAATGGCAACACTCAGATCTGCTCTGAGTTACAGCACAATGGCACTAAATATACAGACCCAACTGATATTTCCAACATCCTGGCAGATAGGTTCAGTGCTAACTTTACCCCCCCCCCCTCACCTCCTAAAGAGCCCATCTCTATACAGGAAGAATGCAAAGTTCCTGTAATCACGGCTGCACAGGTAAAAAAAAAAAAGAAACGTTGTCTGTTCGGCTTTTCCAGGTAGGTGTTGCACTTGTCACAACACAGAACTCCGATCCGTGAATTGCGCCCTTTTGAGACGCACTCCACAGGTGAGCCTTTCACTGGCAATCGGGCATGTAGCAATTTCTGAAATGTTATTACCCCCCCCACACACACACACAAAAAGGATTTTGCAAATAATACTTTCTTAAACATGTCCGACTACAATTGTTGGACAAAGTATCCTTCTTTGGGGGGCGGGGGGGGGATAAGAAAATGCATTGCTAATAACTGTATTGACTTTTAAAAATCATTACATTTCAGACCTTCACAGCCATATTAAACTAGTAAATATCCACGTTTGTGACAATATTTCCTGTTTCGGAATCTGGTAGAGATAATAGGTAAGTATGCTGAAAGGCTAATGTCTATAACAAGTGACTGTGCAGTTCTGAAGTTACATTACCTATTAAATCCTTAGCTATATTTGCATATGTTTATTTCTGTATGCAGTCGTTTAATATCATTACATCAGATTACCTCACTCATCGTCTTTATGCGTAGCTCCAGTTCATATACCTGCAATATGCTAACATCCCTGGAGTTGCCACCTTTTCAGATGCCCAAACTGGGACATTATTTAGAAACGTGAGATTTTGTGGGACAAAACATACCATGCAAAGGACAGAACTTTAGTTTTTTTTTTGCCAAAATAAAAGTTTATTCTTGTAGCATTCCAGTTGCTTATGCTATTACATATAACACTTTGGTGTTTCAGACAAAATAACTGTTTATGCACCTGTTAAAGAAAAATGAGGACAAATGTTATTCTAAATTCTCAGGACATTTGCAATTTTTTGTGGGACACATCTGCTCAAAAAAGGACTTTCCTTTGCAAAGAGGGACAGTTGGTAACCCTAAACATCCCTACATACTGCTGTGTACAACTACATCACATCAGGCATACCACATGTCATCTACTTTACTGTATTATTTCTGCATGTACCTGAGCATTACTGTTAAATGGAGACTCACTTTCTTCTTTAACTACACTCTGGGCTGAGTTCCAAAACACTTTTGCGTGGTGTAAGATGCCTAACTGAGCTGCTATAAAATGCTGGATTCTGACAGAAATCGCTTCAACATTCTTCATTTTGCACAGGCCAATGGATAATGACAAAGCCCTTTGGAGATGGGCACTCAGTGTAGAACCAGTTCAGTCCTGTACATTGGCAAAGCTTGCCAGTGTACAAGGCAGCATTAGTGGTTAATCCATTGAAATTGTTTTCCAGGCACGGCAAAAGCACCACCTGTATGTGGAAAATGGTACTACAGGCAATAAAAGTGAAGCACCACCTGTATGTGGAAAATGGTACTACAGGCAATAAAAGTGGAAAAAAAAAAAAAAAAAAAAAGACTGTATGCAGTACCTAGATGCCCATCCAAATGTAGCTGTACTGCAGGGAGACGGAGTTGGTGGGGTAGCCTGAGACCTCGCACATGCACAGTACTATATAGAGTAAACCATTTCATAACCTTCTCTGGGAATGACTAATTTTACTTTGTCTGCTTGTTAAAAAACAAAAGATGTAATTTCTGGCTGGTATAATAGACTTTCTCCTATGTCCCTCCTCCTGGACAAGGTAAATGCAGACATGATGACAACGCTGGTGTGGTCTTCCTGTATATCTACCGACAGAGTAAATTGTGACAATTAATTATCTCCTAGAATGGCTTCATGACAGAACAGCTCCACCTGTAAGACAAAATTGAAACTGCAGGTTCCTTGCATCAATTCCAATTCCCTCATACAGCTAGAGGTGCACTGCCAGAGAACTCGGCATCCGTATAGTCACACAAGGTAGCGTGGTTCAGTAACGAGTATTTCTGAATCACATTATTTTGCCGTGGTGTAGTGGTTGAATTTAATTTTTATCCGTTAAGAGTGATGTCTACGGAGTATATTAAATTTTAATTTTCAATGCAATGAAGGCAGAACGCTGGAAACTGTGCTATCACTATACACATTTTTTTAAGAATCTCTGTTCCATACTGAAATAGTGCAGTTATTATCAGATATAGTCCCAGAGTTATCATAAATTTAACATAGTAAAAAGACAACAGTCGGCATTTTTAAAATAAAAAAAATTACTTTACATTCTGATGCTGGGAGGGCAATTGTAGTCTTTAGGGCAGCGGCGGTGAAATAAAAAAAAAGAAACGTTGTCTGTTCGGCTTCCAGGTTAGGGGTCCTCACAACAGAACTCCGCTCTGTAAATTGCGCCCTCTGATGCTGGGGAGGGCGCAATTGTAGTCTTTAGGGCAGCGGCGGTGAGAAATAAAAAAAAAAAAAAAAAACTCTGTTCGGCTTTTCCAGGTAGGTGTTGCACTTGTCACAACACAGAACTCCGATGCGTGAATTGCGCCCTTTTGAGGCCGGCCTGCACGGCGCCCTAGGCGGTCGCCTAGTTCGCCTATGCCTAAGGCCGGCCGTGACTGTCACTGCACTGAGAGACCCTTGCAGAATCAATTCCTCAGACTACAATAGAAAACCCTGAACAAAGGCCTGCAATTTAGTTAATTTTCTGGCTGTAGCTGGATAACTTTTAAGTATAGTGTAAAACAAGGTCTGAGTCAAACATAAATGAGGGTGATTAGAGACAGAAAAGAAGCAGTCCTTTTACAGAGGGTAAAGAAGATAACAGTTTGTTTGTGTCTTTCGGCTTTTCCTGGTTAGGGGTTGCCACAGCGGAACTCCGGTCCGCTAATGATTGGCAGTTGATTTTTACGTACCGGCTTGCCAGGCCTGATGCACAACCTTCAACAAAGGTACGCCCATTCACGCATGTCTCCACGCAGAAGACGCTCTAGCTGAGAATCGAACCAGACAGCGTCTTACTGTGAGGCGACAATGCTACCACAGCACCACCACCACGGGTGGTAAAGAAGAAGAAGATAACAGTGACCCTCCCAAATCCTATTATATGTCCATGGGATGGGAATTCAAAGTTACTTCCTTATGTCTGGCATGAGTCATACAAAGTATTATGGGAAAAAGAAAGGATAGAGGGAGAACAAGACCACATTGATATATCAAGCCCCATTGGTAGCCATGTTGTGGAAAACAGGCTAAAATTACAAATAAAGCACTTTGAGTGATTTTGAGGTGCTAAAATAGGTCAGGAAACAGAGTGAAAAAACTGTTCTTTTAGTTCTAGAGTGGAGTTTTCCTTTAAATCTTCATGTTTTAAACAATTACATAGGTATTCATACATTAATAGAAAAGAAAACATAACTGTATTTTTATGATTTTTGTGCATTATACACATATACTTTCTTTACAACAATTATACTTCACTCCAGCATTATATAAATTACTCATTTCCTGCCTTCCCTTAAACCTCACTCCTCCTCCTCCTCCTGAACATTAATCTACATGTATTGTTCCTATAAATTCCATTTATTTCATTGCAACACTAGGCAAGTCTGATCTCAATTCCAACACCTTCTTCCTCAGGAAACAGTGGTCATCACACTTCACTAATTAGAATTTCAATTTTGGGTTACTCGGTTATGATGTAGTAAGGAATATATTTACAAAGACAAACTAGTAAATGTTAAATTCAATGGAGAGTGATGATTATGGGTGTACAGTATTACACAACATATTAATTTGAGGAGTAGAAGCAATGGAAGAGTTTGTTAACAACCACTTGAAAAGGAATTGCCTACCCAAATGGTGGAGTTGAAGAAAGATGAAATTGTATAAGAAATAATTTATCTTTAAGCTTTATTAAAGTACCCATCAAATAAAAAAGGCAAAATTAAATAACATTGCTAAGTATTTATAATATTTAATAAAATCAGAAAAGTCAAGGTTTGAAAGCAAATTATAACATGAAAGGTGTGCTATAGTTGTATCTATTCTTTTAAAAAGACTGGAAACAGTGTAACATCTTTAATAAGCTATAATGCTGTTGCAACAGATTTAACCAGCATTGTTGAGATGTTCAACAGATACTTTAGAGGTGTTAGGATATATTATCAATATAGGGAATATTAGTAAATCCTTGCATGTGAACAATATTAGTACATCTATGAAACTGAATGCTCTTCAGACCACAAAAAACAAAAAACTGGAACAAAATGGCAAAGTGCAACCAAATAAAAAAGCACACTAAAAATACATCATAAAACGGAGCACAAAGTGCCCATTGCTATGTTTTTCTTTTGTTGAAATGGTTGGGTGTGTTTGTTCTTTTTATTCTTAAGAACTTCTTCAGAACTAATGAAATCAGTATCAATTCCCTTTAGATATCCTCACAATGAAATCATATGACTAACAGCTGAGACAAACTTGTATTTAAAACTACAATATTATTTAATTCTTAAAAAGTATAAAAATTGCCTGTCTAAAATAAGTTATTGATACATGAATTTTTTTATAAAATGTGGATTAAAAGCATATATATTTAAAAATAATAATTTGATCTAACATTTGATGTTAATAGACCCTTTTAATCCAGGTGTCTTGTCTGCCACTGAAACTACTTGCCATTTAAGTTCTTTACATTCAAGGATAGTGTTAACATCCCCATTAACTGGTTTAACAGCAATAATATCCAGAACAAAACACCTAACTTTTTAAAATTGACACAAATATGTTCATGTTTTGCCACAGCATTACCAAAATCTTTATTCTTACTCCTAATATATGTTCATAAATTCCAAGTAGTTTTGCCTACATAGAAGCTCTCACAGGAACATCATGTTGCTAAATAAACCACCCCTTCTGAATTGCATGCAAATCTCCCATTTACCAAATAATCTTTGCTATTGTGTCTTATGGTGATGGTCCAACTTTCATTAAAATACCTGCAATAATTTCACATTTGGCAGCAATAAATTCCAGAAAGTGTGCTTACCCTAACATTAGAATGTTCTAAAATGTATTTAATTTTACTAATTCTCCTATATATAAGAGCTGGTTCACCTCCTATAATCTTAGTCAGATCTCAGTTACCTGTCACTATCTTCCAATTGTTAGTAACTATATTCCTGATGCTATTCATATCGACAGAAATTGGTATTATAATAATTATAATTATATAATATAATATATTTAGGTTGTATTGGGTCATATTCATTAAGCCCATGGCCAGTGTTTGCTCTCAACCTCACTATCCACTTGGCTCCTAACTCCTCGGTGGCATTGAGTAAATCAGTGTTTTCAAAGGTCCTTCCTATGGCCAAAAACTTAAACATATGTTTTTCATTACTACTCATAATATATTTAGCCAATGCGTTTACCTTGTTCTTTTTACAAAGATACTTTTTTAAGGTGTCAGCTACATATGAGACTCAGAATATTGTTTATTTGGCACATTGTGTGGAATGCAGAAAATGTATGTAGGGAAGACTGATAGGTCTCTTAAAGAAAGAATATGTGAGCATATCTATTCTATTAGTAAAAAGAACAAGGTAAATGCATTGACTAAACATATTATGAGTAGTAATGAAAAACATATGTTTAAGTTTTTGGCCATAGGAAGGACCTTTGAAAACATTGATTTAAGCAATGCCACTGAGGAGTTAGAAGCCAAGTGGATAGTGAAGTTGAGAGCAGACACTGGCCATGGGCTTAATGAATAAGAACTCCAGACCACTTTATAGGTAGTACATTGCTGTTTATAAGTTTTTTTTATATATGTGTTTTTTATAAGTGAGCTATGTTAGTTTATGTGTTGATATGTGAAAGTGTTTTATGTGTATTTTAGAAATATTAATGTCTGATGCTGATTTATGTCACTGATGGCTTTAAATGTGAATGAAACCTTAACTGGTGTGTCATGGGACTTGAGATGTATGTATAAGAAGAGGAAATGATTTTAATTGATTTGTAAAGACATCTAAAGAAGTGGGGTTTACCTACGAAGCGCTTGTGTTTTATTAAATGTTTTGATACTAGAACCTGAAGTCATCTCTGAGTCCTGCTGTTTTATTTGTATTCTGATGAATTTCTGAAATGATTAACTCCATTTGTTAACAGCATAGCCTCTAGCTATGAATAACTCCTTCAAAAATGTCAGGTCAGATTTGAACCCCCTCTCACTACTAATGAAGTGAGTCTAATAAATTGTTCTCTAATTCGATTCCACTTCATAAACATCAGATGTTGACTGTTGTAAAATAGATAATTGCTAACAAATGTTTTTTCTATGTATGTTATTATGAAAACATTTGCTGTCCATGTCTAAAGAGAAAACTAAATCCAAAAAATGCTCTTTATTACTAATATTGCCAGTAGTAAATGACAAAAAGTTGTTTAAATCATCAAAAAAAGATACAGATATCTTCTCTTCCACCATTGTGCAAAATCAACAAATTATCTATGTATCTTTTTAAAATATCACCTTATTGTAAAACGAAAGTTTGACCAGCACTTGTTGCTCCTACCAACTCATAACTAACATAGCAAAAACTGGCAGCATTTTGGTATTCATTGCTATGCTGTTGATAAATCTTGTCTTTAAATGAAGAAAAAATGATATCCAAAACTAATTCTAACAGCAAATTAATGGTACTAATGAGCACTTTATCAAAACCATTGAAATTAGCTAAATACTAATATAATAATGTAGTCAACACCAGTTCCTGCACAATGGAAGTGTATAGTGATACAACATCCAGTGTAACAAATATACTTTCTGTACCTTTACAGTCATGCCTTTTCAACAAATCCATATAAGAGTCTTTGAAATAAAACTCATGAAAATGAACTACAGGGTTAAGCACAAAATCAAGATATACTGAAATAGCCTCTGTTTTACTAAAATAAGTAGACACAATTGGTCTGGGGGGATCTGTGTTATTTTGCAAATTTTTGAAAGCCAAAGAGTCTCCCTATTCATAAGTGAGTAAATTTAACAAATTCAAATAGATTTATAATCTATATACCCTTGATGTAATAGGTCAGGTAAACTTAAGGCAATAGCTTGAAACTTCTTTGTGACATAATTATCGGTGACCTTATAACAACCACCATCAGCTAGTAGTTCTAAATTTTTTTATCATAATCTTTACCATTTATTAATACAATCCTAATGCCTTTATCAGATTTCATGACCCTTAAACACTGCTAATCATGCAAATCAAATAACGCTTTTCTCTCTATAATGGAAAGATACCTTTTTAACAAACTTTTCACTAAGCAATTTTCTAAAGTCATTTTCACAATTACAAGCAGTTATAAATACTTCTTTTTCTAAAAATGTTAGCTGTGTCACTGTTGTAATAATTAATACAATGTAATATAAAATGCAGGTTCAACTTATGTACATACAATTTTAACATCTAGAAGGCATGAACGAAAAATCTTTATTCAAAACTGAAATGTGACTGGAGCTTAAGCAGAATATTGAACAACCTCATGTTAAATCTGTTTCACTCTGTCCTGTCTCATGCCTCTGTATCTTCCCTTTAATTGTGATTTCCACCCTGTGTCCGGAAAACTGATTTACTTTGAAAAAAAGCAAAAGGAGAAAGAGGAGGACGATGCTTGTCTCCTGCCTCTATAACCTCATTAATGACAGTACGAACATCATACCTGATAATGCCATCACTTTTTTATTAGAAACAATCTTTTCATTTAAAATGTCTGAAGTGAAATAACTTCACCTTTTTCACTTACACCAAGTACATTGCTGTTATACACTTTAGACCCACCTTCAGTTGTGAAATTGATTTTGCTTAGTGGATAAGTGTTCCCAGTGTTGTATGCTTCTGAATCTTTTTCTGCTTTTTGCTGACAATAGTCACAACATATCTTTCAACCTTAGCCAACACACCATTGTAGATTAAGCAGCAGGATTCAAAAAAGAAATCATTCCTGATACTGATGCCTAACTCATGAACTTATATTTTTTAATTCATTAAACTTAGTGACATTAAATCTGATTAGTAACTTCATTACAAAAACACCTATATTATTAAAGACTTCAACTAAACGTTTTTAAAATTCATCATTTTTTGTTATTCCATTAGGAAACTTAAAAACTCTAAGCCCCATACGAACATACTGTAACACCACAAAATGTTCAACTTAAGCTTTAACAGTTTCTTCTCAAGTTCATAAACACTGTCTTTACAACCACCAGCTTTGGCATTCAAAATGCCAATATTTTTCACTGCAGTCTCCTTAATCAGATTTATAGCAGAATTTAACAAAATCTTCATCAAAAACATGCTGTTACGGTTTGTGTCAGCCATAAACTGTTTTCTTTGCTGTCTGTTGAAAAAGCCAAATTAGTTCTACATGCACCAGCGTGCTTGATTTCAGGAACTGATGTTGCCAGTTGATTTAAAACAGAATGAGCACTTGAAAGCAAGGAAGTAAATGACTATGTCAAACCTTCCAAATCCAGAACCAAAGATTAAGACAAGTTCCTAATAGCAACTTCCTCATTAGTTAAATCAACTGCCAATGAAAGCTGGTCTCATTTCTCCATAACAACTTGATTTCAGTAACTGTACAACTTTACAATTAAAAAAATGGACTAACAAACTGAAGTGTGACCAGATAAACAATACACTAAAAGTACTTCATAAAATAGAGCACGAAGAGGCCAGAAACTTGATATTGCTGAGCACTTTTCTTTTTTTTTCTTAATCTTATCTTAAGAACATTCTTCAGAACAAATTAAATCAATACCATTTCCCTTTATGTATCTTCATAATGAAATCACAAGACTAAACAACTGATACAAACTTATATGTAAACATACAATAGTACTCGTTTAAAAACATAAAAATAGCCTATTTAAAATGTTATTGCCACATGGAATTTTTAATAAACAGTGCAACTGTGCATTAAAAAGTATATGTGAGTACTGTATGTATATATATATATATTATAAAGTGTACACACACCCCTGTTAAAATGCCAGGTTTTTGTGATATACAAAAATGAGACCACAATAAATCATTTCAAAACTTTTCCCACCTTTAATGTGACCTATAACCTGTGCAATTCAATTGAAAAACAAACAAATCTGTTAGGGGAAAAATATAAAAAATAAAAAACGTACAATAAGCTGGTTGCATAAGTGTGCACACCCATAAACTAATACTTTGTTGAAGCACCTTTTGATTTAATTACAGCATTCAGTCTTCTTGGGTAGGAGTCTATCAGCATGGCACATCTTGATTTGGCAATATTCACCCACTCTTCATTGCAAAAGTGCTCCAAATCTATCAGATTGCGAGGGCATCTGTTGTGCATAGCCCTCTTCAGGTCACTCACAGATTTTCTATTTTATTTAGGTCTGGACTCTCACTGGGCCATTCCAAAACTTTAATTTTCTTCTGGTGAAGACATTCTTTTGTTGATTTGGATGTATGCTTGGGATCGTTGTCATGTTGAAAGGTGAAATTCCTCTTCAACTTCAGCTTTCTAGCAGATACCTGAAGGTTTTGGGCCAAATGTGACTGGTATTTGGAACTGTTCCCTCCACCTTGACTAAAGCTCCAGTTCCAGCTGAAGAAAAGCAACCCCAAAGCATGATATTGCCACCACCATGCTTCACCGTGAGGATGGTGTTCTTTTGGTGATGCGAAGTGTTGTTTTTGTGTCAAACATACCTTTTGGAATTGTGGTCAGAAAGTTCAACCTTGGTCTCATCAGACCATAACACATTTTCCCTCATGCTTATGGGAGACTTGATGCATTGTTTTGCAAATTTTAGCCAGGCCTGGATGTTTTTCTGTGCAAGAAAAGGCTTCCATCTTACAACCCTACCGCTTAGCCCAGACATATGAAGAATATAGGAGATTGTTGTCACATGTAGTACACAACCAGTACATGCCAGAAATTCCTACAGCTCCCTCAGTGTTACTGTAGGTCTCTTGGCAGGCTCCCTGACCAGTCTTCATATTGTCTTTTCATCAGTTTTGGAGGGACATCCAGTTATTTGCAATGTCACTGTTGTCCCATATTTTTTCCATTTTTTGATGACTTTCTTCACTGTATTCTATGGTATATCCAATGCTGTGGACATTTTTTTGTACCCTTCTCCTGAATGATACCTTTCAACAATAACATCCCTTTGATGCTTTGGAAGCTCTCTGCGAACCATGGCTTTTGCTGTAGCCGGCAATTGAGTAAATGTCAGGAAAATCCTACCCGGACAGCTGAACTTTATTTGGGGTTAATCAGAGTCTCTTTAATCCCGGGCTGTGTACTACATGAACTACAGTATGAACTGGCACCTCACCTAAGTGTCATGTTTAATCATAGCCTCACCTCAGGTTTCATGCCCACTGAGTGGCACAGAGCTACAGTTATCCCACTCCACAAGGGAGGATCCACTTTGGATCCCGGAAACTACCGTCCCATCAGTCTGACGAGCCTTATCTGCAAGGCCATGGAGAGTATTATCATGGAACTTATAAACAAAGATATTGTCAACCTTCAAACACTGGACCCCACCCAGTTTGGGTTTGTGAAAGGACAATCTTGTCTCCTGAACCTGATTGACTTCTTCGAATCAGTCTCCAGAGCCATGGGCAAGGGTAAGGTGGTCCACACAGCCTATCTAGACCTTGCCAGGGCCTTTGACACCATCCCCCACTCTGGAATCATAGATAAACTTACTAAGCTGGGCATTAATCCCTACGTCACACAATTGGTTGCTAACTGGCTTACTGACAGAACCTACACTGTAAAAGTAGCCGACTCCAAATCCAGCCCCAGACAAGTGACAAGTGGAGTACCTCAGGGTTCAGTCCTGGGACCGCTCTTGTTTGACATCTACTTCTCTGAAGTACA
This sequence comes from Protopterus annectens, assembly GCF_019279795.1. Lineage (NCBI taxonomy): Eukaryota > Metazoa > Chordata > Ceratodontiformes > Protopteridae > Protopterus > Protopterus annectens. The sequence continues at coordinate 422,336,121 of NC_056726.1, read as the reverse complement.
GGCCAACACTAAGGGACTCTGGCTAACAAAGTTCGCAGATGACTGCAAACTGGGAGCCATTATTGAATCCCCAAATGATGTGGATACTCTACAAAAGAGCCTTACAGAAACAGATGCTTGGTGCCAGAGCCATGGGCTCAAGCTCTATGCCAAGAAATGTATAGTTATCCCCTTTGGGAAAAAACATGTACCCATGAATTACCATATAGGTGGCAGGACACTAAACACCGAAAGTGTGATAAGAGACTTAGGGACACAGGTGGACAGTGGTCTCACCTTTGATAACCACAACGCCACAACAGTCAGGAAATCCTTCTATGTGGCACACCTCATCACTAAGGGCTTTTCATACAGAAAAAAGGAGGTCATTGTCCCACTGTACTCATCCCTCATTAGACCCATTATAGAATATAATGCCCCGTTTGGTATGTACCTCTCAAGACATCTGCAACAACTGGAAAGGCGGCAGAAATACCTCACTAAAAGAATCACAGGCCTAAAGCAGATGCCCTACGCTGACCGCCTTAAAAAACTCCAGCTATACTCTGGCGCATATTGTCTACTCAGAGGCGATCTCTGCTTAACATACAAGGCCATGTCAAACCCAGAGCTGTTGGACATGCTACACTTAAAGAAATCCCAATCCCTCAGAGCCACATGCTCCAGGGATCAAAACCTTGTCATCACAATAAACAAAACATGCTGGAGGGATAGGTTCCTTACCCAGAGACTCTCCAGACTCTGGAATAGATTGCCCATACATATCAAGCAGAGTGCCTCTTTGGCCCTCTTCAAAAGGAACCTTGACAATTGGATGGGAGAAAGGAAATTCACCCCGGGAATCATGTCAGTCGCCCTGCTAGACAGGGGTCCAGGGAAGTAAATAGTGTGGGAAGAAATAGCCAGGGAATTGTTATGGCTAGGCTTGTATAGGCCCTAGGGCTGATAGCCTAGTACCAACCTATGAACCTATAATTGATGGCAAGTGTGTACCCAAGAAAACTGAATGCTGTAATTAAGTC